>NC_040879.1:15274447-15326416 GCF_003676215.2 Rhopalosiphum maidis
AACTATATATATGTACGACAAAGCGTTTTGCTACGCTCCAGTTTTATCATACTTAATCATCGCTATCGTTAGAAAATTATTCACAATCATATATTATACAATTCTGTGTAACAATGTCGATTAGTATAGGTTGGTTATAGGCTCGATCTTCAAGACCAGACATTAGCAATTTTTCGTTTTAATGAATGATGTCGAACATTGTGAATATTACACAAGCATGACTAACAAATTAATATAAACTATTAAGATACAATTAATGTTATGTTTGTCAATATTAATAAAAATTAATCTAAACCGAAATGAATCATATATCATAAACAATATACAAAATGTATGAGATGGGGGGCCAGTTAACATACAATATTATTCAATAAAATACCATATACGCCTCATTCGACGAGTTTAAAGAATTTTTAATAATAATAATATTTTTAATCTGTTTTATTCAAATTTATACGGAAATTAAATTAAATGTTATCTGTATAATTATGGTAGTTGGCATTATATTAAAATTATTAATTTACTAATTGTTAAGAACGTGGTATAGGAAGAAGTTTAAAATACGAGTAAAAGTGATGGTTGGAAACTCGAAACATTAATAAGAAAGCGTAAAAGACTCTGTATCATTGAGTGTTAAGAGATACTTGTAAAGGCAAACTTGCAAAGGTTCTTGGCACACACTGTATATAAAATTTAAGAATACTTTGTGTATGTTGTGTGCGCGTGACGTAACGATGATTTCAATGTTTTTAAATAACAAAACTGAAAGACAGCGAAGAGAGATATTGACGAAAGGATTTTCGATGGAGCTAGAAAAGGTCCCATAAAGAGTTTCAAAAGCTGACGGAGAAGACTTATTTTTTAGCAATAATGCCAATAACGATATAAACAATATTTTATTTCTATGAGTGAATAATAACCAAAATTTGGCGCTATAGGCAAGATAGATGTCTGGTGCACGTACGCAAATATATTAAAATACACGTAATATATATTATTTTAATAAAACAAACAAACGGTGCTGAATTTGCTTAAACCTACTTAGTACCAATACACATTCGTATTTTATTATTATATATTAACAAGTGTTTTCAGAGGACATCGCGATGGCGGGTCTGTTATTATATAACGGTTGACTTAGCGTCTTGAAAATTGAAACTTACACAGTGATATATTATAATATCAACCACTTTTAAAGTTGTATATTTTCTTTTAGTGTTGGGCTTTTGGAAAATGTATTTTATAGTATTTCATTATCTAATGATAACATAGGCGTGCGCACGGGGGGGTTCCGGCCAGGTTCCTCCTAGTGTGCCTGGGCACCCCCCCCCCCTGACATGTAATTGGGGCCCTAAAATTTAAGTCCCTATAGCATATATATATATGGGTCCATATATTAACTAATATTACTAGAATAAAAATGGCAATTTTTCTAAAATATGTCATAAAAAAATTATGTTCCGGGATAAAAAATAATACAACGTAAATTATTTTAAATTTGCGTGATAAAATGTACTATGATTTATAACAGCTAGACGTTATTGACTGATTACAAAAGTAAAAATAATAAATAAATATTGCAATTATTTTGAAAATAGATTTTAGATTCAACTATCTAATGAAATTAGATTACTATTAAATTATATTACTTGGTAGTTGGTACTAGTAATACAACTGATTAATATGTGATATAATATAAGTAATGTTTATTCGTGCGTTATAATTTATTAAAATATGTACATGTCTTGTTAAAAGAGGGCCCAAATTTAGAAAAGGGCCTGAAAAAAATTGTAAGCACCCCCCGAAATTTAGGTCTACGTACACCTATGAATGATAACTATAATATTATATATTATTTTAATAATGTGGTTTTAGAAAATGGTAATGAATGCAATCATAAAAAGAGTGACGTAAATACGCTTAATAAAGAGTATAGACAAACTGCAATTAGTATGGTGAAGGGCAAATAACCCAAAAATATTCGCATGATTTAGTTCATCATTTCTCAATCGCGGATTATGAGGTTGGGGAGGTTAAGGTATAGGGCCAGATTTAGGAGAGGGCTGAATGGGCTGCAGCTAAGAGGAACCCACCAATTTGGGGTCCCCACAATTTTATTTTATTTAAATTAGGATGCAGGAAAAATATTATGATGATATTACTTATACTAGTTATACTCGATTTGATTGTTTTTATAATTATTTATTATTAAATAAGTGATTGATTGTTACTACTACTAAAAATGATTATTAAATGTTATTTAATAAGTAAAAAAATATATTTCCTTGTTTATGTATAAGGGGCCCCTATAATACATTTCGCTCAGGATCCTAAATACACACCTAAATTGGCCCTGTTAAGGGGCTTTGGCTCCTCCGTTGGAAATAGTATATAATATGTAATTGATAAGTCTTAGAATAAAATCCATATATTTAAATATACAAATAAAATTGTTGATATTGTTATCAAATTTCATTTATAAGCTATTATACGTACATAGTATAATTATAATTATAATTTTCTGAAAATAATATAGTTCCCCTATTTTAGATATTTGTATGCTTAATATTTCCGTTTAAACTATCATTAATTATACTTATAAGTTATAAACTGTATAAGAATCAACAATTGGGGCATGCGTGGGTGTTGTTGACTCGTCTGAGGACAAATGCGGTGAGGCACGTGTATACTGTATATGCGTAATGACGTAGCGACAAATTCGCGAGCGATATTTTTCTACTCGGGATAATGGTTTGCCGCGGCTGTCGCCGCCACCGATGAGTGTTAATGACCTTACAGTTCCGCTTTCTCCGCGTCCGACATAATAATATAATATTAACACAATAATATAAAATTGCAATGTTTAATAACTTACATAAATAAATATATTTATCGTGCATAGTAGTGGGGGTCGTCGTCCGATATTACATATAGAAATCGTCGAGTATAATAAAAAATGTAGGTAGGTAGGTAGGTATAACCTACTATACATACGTGTGCATGTGCAAGCATGGACGAAGTGGGACTAGGGAGGGAGGGCACGATACCATCGATTTAAGAGGCCCATCACTTTCTATAAAATTTTTTTAATGCACACATCCAAGGGAAATTTCAAAAAAATAAAATAAAAATATCCACTTCTCGAGAAATTACTAAACGAACAATTCGTAATAAATTTATATTTGATAAAAAAAATAAACGTGTCATAAATAAGTGTGTAAAAGGCTGCAGTTGTGCTGTTCACTATATTGTGTGGTATTACCGTGTAATAATTATTGAATAATATTATATATGTAATAACAATAATAATATATTCAATAATTAGGTAATAATATTAACATATACCTACGCAATAATTAAAGATATTAAGCGTTAACGAGTCATCATCGAGTGAGATATCTTGAGTGAAATGCAGTATTAAAGTAGTGGTACCTCGCATATTATTATTTTATTTAAAATGATTTTTAATTGCGTACGTTTAGTATAATATTTCACGGATATTATATGATAGCCTTATAAGTCAATTTTAATTAAATCACACAAAACTATACAAATTAATTATGGGTAACCGTAGACCACATATAATCACATTATATAATTAAAGATTTTTGTTTGTTTTTCGTACGCGAGAAGGGTTAAAGTTTGAGTGTCGAGTGAGGCTCACACTGAGCGTCTGACATTTTAAGGTCCGATGCGCCTTTAATCCTGTAGGCTTGTAAGAGTGTCGTGCATACAAACCTGCAGATTATACTATTATAGTACTTAGATTTAAGTCGGCATGATCGCGTACTACTTTGAATCCACTTGCCGACTCTGTGGGTTTCCGGGTTTTTTTTCACGTATAGGTAATAATAATATTGCACCGCCTTAGCGAACGTCGTTAAGTAGTAGCAAGTTATCGGGCGTGATATCTGTTGTGTATAATATTATTACAATATCGACACAGCTGCAGCCGCGCGTGCACCATTGGTGTACGCCTTTTTGGCCTCGTTTTCCCGATTATTCGGAACCCGGAAACGATTAGCAGCCACAGAAAACCATCACCAGGCGAGTTCCGCCACCGTTAACCCGCGTAATATATTTTACAACAATATGGCTATATAATGTCAAAAATTATACCATCCGCGAGCTATTTAATATAATATACGTCGCATTCTTGATGGCTGATGTTAACCAGTGGCTATATCGTAATATATAATGATATATTATGTTGTGTTGACCTACCTTACATGCGTGTGTATTCTTGGCTTCCGAAAATAATTCAAATCTGAAGTGCGTCGCTTCCCGGCTTCCCGCCTAGAGCTAGGTCTTCTTCCGGTTCGCACGCGTGTCGAAAAAAATAAAATAAAAACGTTTCCCATCGCTTACGCGAGTTATTATGTTCAGAATTTGGCACTTGTGGCATTTGCATATTGACGCTGAATGTAACAAAACATAGCACAGTGATAATATACGTTTCAGAATCAAGTCGGATGGTGTTAAATGAAACGTTATTCTACATTTATTTCAAGTATTTCGCTCTTGCAATGCATATTAACAATGGATAATTATTTAAAACTAGCTGTGTTACCCGACTACAATTGGTAACTGTCTAAACGAAAAAAAAAATAAAAAATAATGCGATTAGTTTCCAATTACCGAATTTGTTCCGTAACTTTCATTATAATAATTAATAATACAGTTATGTTTAAATTAAATTCTCCTATTATAGGTGAACAATTATAATATATTAAATTAACAACAGTTTCCTTTTTTACAATTTTAAACAGACTTGGTCATCTCAAGCGAAATAGTATACATATATTTTAATGATTTTTACTTTTTAGTGATGGAAGTCTCAAACACTGATTATTATATAAACAAGTACCTATCATTTAACATGTATACTGTGATTGGCAGTAGTATTCTTCGAGGCGTACTTAATTATGTGGATTATAGATAGTTTAAATACGCTATAGGTAATTGATTTTTACATTTTTTTTTTTTTAATTTAAAGAATAATGAATTATATAAAACGAATTAATTAAAGTTTAACTTTTTATACTTTCTATGTTAAAACTTTTATAATAAAGAAAGTAGTATGTAATATTAAATATAATATACAAAAAAATATTTTTACATGGCGAAATACTTACCGAAACATTGCAGTTTAATAGGGAATAGCTTTAAAAAATAACCTAGCCATATAATTCAACAAAAAATTATATAAAGATTTTATGTTTTATATGTATAAATAAACATTTAAACTCTAATATTATTTTTCTAAAAAACCGTTGTCCAATATAGTGGTGCGAGTATATTGCACGGACATAATAAAAATAATTTCTCTATTGGATGGCAACTAAAAAAATATAAGTACAAAAAACAGAGAGCAATATTCATTTCCACGAACACAATTGATAAACTATAACATGCCATACTAGCTATTACTTAAAATTGCATCAAGTGAAAAAAAATGAATGTTTTCTTTACAATTTTGATCAAAATGTATTGTGATCATTGGTGCATATCATACACAACTAATGTATTTGCCATTAGGTACAAACTTATAATCTGCTATAATTATTCATTTTTCGTTTGATAAAGTTATAACGTGTATCTAATTTTTAACTATCTATAACACCACGGTTGTAGTAATATGTTCAATACCTTTGGGCATCCACGCAACATTTTTTTCAGTGTGGCTCAGTATTTATTTGTTAGAAAACTAAATAAAATAAATGAGTATAAGACACGCGCTGTAGTCAGGCTCAGTTCTGTCCGTGCGATGAAAAGTGTGTCGTGTTACGTACCTACACGTCGAATCACGGCTCCTATACGTTGGAAATCGTTTTTCGAATGAGTTGACATCAGTCGTGCAGCGCGAATTAAACATAACAGTACACGTTGCGGATAATATGCTTGACGTGAGAATCGACTTACTCGCTTGACGACTAAGGAACTGCTTCAACTGTTCAAGTGAATAAAAGTTTGAAATTATATTTCGTTCCTTTCTCCGAAGTACCTATTATACATCTCTTATACCGTCGTGCGATCTAAGGTTCAAAGGAATTATATCACAGTCAAGGGGAATAATAAAACGGCAGTGAAAAAAAAAACAGTTTTTTGACGTGTAATAAAATACTAGATTTTGCCAAAACAATTTTATTTTTTATCAACAGGTGTAGGATTTTTATGCGATACAAAATAGCAAAATATATAAAAAAAAAGATATATGTGCAATGAATTCGTTAATATTTTCCACTGTGTATCATCGAGTGATATCTCATAATCTTAAAACAAATTGAGTTAATTAATTCATTTTTTACGTGAGCCAAATCGTTTTAGTTACTATTTGTCTTTTAAATCCTGCACAGTATTTTAAAAGGTTCATTTTTTTTTTATCAAAGACAATATCGTTGATTTTGTAAAATTGAAATTAGAAGTGTAATACGACTTGCGTCGTGTACACCCAGTTATTGCTTACTTGCAATTTTCTTTTTCCTACTTAAAATAATATTACACAATAATAATAGGTAGGTATATACATTATAATATGTATTTGTAAATACTGCATAGCATATATGCAAATTAAAGAGCATATCGTGTGTATGATTAATACGAAGTGACATCATTGACTAAATACTTAAAAGGACGCTAGAAAAAAACATACTATACTAATGCATATAAATCTTGTATTTCGTGATCGGAAGACTTATATACCGATGTCGTTTACGTGCAATATCCATCGTTGTTATAATATTCATAGTGACGTCAGGGTCAGACGTGTACTACATAATGTTATCGACTATTATATTATTATATCGACGTGAAGTATACATCAAGAGGTCCGCTCTGAAGATCGTCACTTGCAGGGACTTGAGTGCCGAATCGACAGCGACGTCAAACGCGGTTTATGACGTTACACAATACTATAAGCATAAAACGCGTGAGTCGTATAGTTGCAGATTTGATAGTTTTGACATTTCAATAATGTGTGTTGAATTAAAATTAATCGTTCCGTTTGACATTTGCGTACGTCTGAAGCCGCACAATTTTGAGTTGAACGAACCCCGAAAATATGTGTATAGAGGCTTTCTCTCCGCGTTTCCATATCCGGATAACGCGTCACGTGTAAAATAATAAATAACAAATAATAACAATAATAATAATGTATGTATGTAGACTCATGTAGAGTGGTGCAGTACAAAACGTTTTTCGGGAGGTCAACGGGACCCCGAGCTTCGGATGTAACCTATATACATAGACGACATCATGATATAATACGTTTACCACTCGTGTGATGTATAATAATAACATTATACCTGGAACGACGGCGGCGGTGGCGGCGAGTGAAAACAGAAGTAGCGCAACACAACATCGCGGCTATAGGTGATGAATAATAAATCGTATCGTCGAGGCTCCAGTGGAACAAACCCGCGGCGGCACGAGGTCGGTCGGTCGCCCCTTCGAATCGGGCGCCACACATATACCTAATACCTATATGTGTATAATATTATTATATTATTATCATTATAATACGACGTTATTACGATGTCAATGGCAAACGCCGTGGTCTCGCGGGCCCGTTCTCTATTTCCCACCAGTCAAAACACGTCGTGCGACTTGTAATAGTACGCGCTCGTCCGCCCACCACCGACCGGCATCACACCGGCGGCGGCGGGTAACCTATTATCGCGTTATCGTCGTGAAAATTATATTATTACTATTACCGGCGGTCGCGGTATGTGTGTGTGTGTGTGTGTATACGACATTATAATATTATATATACTCTCTTCGAATCACCGGCGGCGGTGCGTTATAATATATTTCTGGGGCAACAAACTCGAATGGGGACGGCGGCGAAGAAAGCGGCGCGCGAGTCAATGTCGTAAACGTATACCTACGACCGCGTATGTAGGTCTTCCGTGAAAGTTGTGGCACACATTTCCGCGACCGCTTCCGCCCGGCCCGACCCGCCGCAGGCTCGCTCCGCGTGAAAAGAAACACTGCAGCGGAGCGGACCGCGTATATTAGCCTCGCGCGGCGGCGAAAATGTTCGCTTTACAGGCGTAACACTTTATTTTATAATACATAATATCGAGAATGCCAAATGTAATAGCCGCGATGTATATAGGTAATAATATTATGTACGATTGAGATCCGCGTGTGTGATAAAAATTTCGTTCGGATCGGGAGACCAACGCAGTGGACATTACACACCGGTTTTCCTACGGTAACATTTTGTCGTTTAGTATACCTATATAATACACCGTATAGATATCTCCTATATGCGGCTTATCTACAATTATTATTAGTGAACAATCGATGAATAATGCGCTGCAATAACTCGTTTGCGCACATTCAAAGTCGTTTACCTAAAAACGGATCACTCGTTTGCTTCGCACAACGACACATTCACACATATGATGTATAAACCGTCACAGAATGCAATAGAAATTATCAAATATTTGATAGCAATATAATCTCATAATCGATTGTGTAAATTATATAATTTTGGATTTTCCATCGTCATAGCACCCTATACAGTTGGTTTCATATTCTCAGATTATATTTTAGAAATCTATATCGACTTTAACAACAGTTTTCCACCAATCTTGTGATGGGCTTGTAAACCAAACGGTAATCTCAAGACGATGACGAATAGCGCAGAGAGTTTCCATAAACATTATAATAACCAATTGTGTACATCACGTCCACGCATACAACGAGTCATATTGATATATACTCGTGAAAATTCAAAGTGGTGAAAGACAGTCCTAAATCTGTTAAAGTGAGAAGAAAAATATGTGCGCAAATGAGGAGTAATGTGTTATAATGTGCTGCAGAGATCGTAACATTAAGATGTAATTCGTAATATATGAATCATAACACTTTGTGGATGGGTACTTATCGGCTAAATTTGCCAATAAATGAAAAAACGCGAATAATGATCGAACGGGAAGAAATATTGAAATGAAAAATATATACTTATATTGTCTTTATAGTTGTCTTTCCTTTCCGACCGTATTATGTACAGAAGTCGGGGCTTCGCTCGCCTCGTCCAACAAACGGACATAATATAATAGTAGGTATATACTGCCGGGAGTTCACGTTATTCGACGCATACGTCATTTATTATATTACTATTGTGTGCGCCAGTTTTTTATTATTATTATTATTTTTTTTTTTTTTAACTAAAGAAACCATGTCGTCAGTTTGTACGAAGTGATGAAAATAATATCAAATTATCCAGTCGACAATGCTAACGGGAGTGATTCCTGCAGCGACGAGTGGAGCACATTATTTAACGACTTCGCGGCCATTTGACGATGACTTGCCCGCGTCGATGTACAATACGCGCAGACAATATTGTTTTAATTCGCAATGATATATACCGCGCCGTCAGACGAAATGTAACAGACGATGACAGTAACGAGTTCGACCGGAAGTCGTAACGAAGCGATTATAAATCTTTATCGAGTCGTCTGGACGTAACGAGATCTAACCTATGTATACGGCATAAAGTCGTTTTCTCCGTCTTCGTCCGCATATAGTCTTAGCATTTCCGATTGTATATATAGGTACGGTTTTTCATAGACCTAATCTTAATATTTTTTACAATAATTTAATAACTCTTTCTTCTTCGATGTTTAAAATACCAAAACTTCCGTTAGTATATTATAC
The DNA here is from genome assembly GCF_003676215.2 of Rhopalosiphum maidis. Lineage (NCBI taxonomy): Eukaryota > Metazoa > Arthropoda > Insecta > Hemiptera > Aphididae > Rhopalosiphum > Rhopalosiphum maidis. The sequence goes on from NC_040879.1 coordinate 15,284,114, forward strand.
TGTTATTATATGTTGTCAAGTGTCGTTATTGAGATAGCATCACGATGTATGTGCGTGAACTCGCCACGGAGACGATCGGTCTACTCTCACCATCTCACTCGGCAAGCCTATATAATATATAATAATATCATATTTCTATTTTTACTATGATAAAATTATTGTCATGTCTTCAGCGACGACCCAGTGCGACCGTCGGACAATACTAGCAACAGCGGTGATACATACATATATATACGTGAAGCATGTACAATCGGTGAATATATGGGTACCTACTTATATTTGCAGGTGAGAAAGCATTTTAACGCAACGAGTCACGATCTCGTTTGCTAATCTATCACGCGATCGACACCACCTATACATAACAATATTATACATATTATGGGTGTTTGTAATATGATTATTACTTATACCTATACAGCCATATATACCGTTCAGCAATTATATACGAGTAAGTGAGTAACTGCGTCGATGGCCACTCGCGTGTAATATAAAACATAATACATAATATATCAGTATTATTTTAATGGTTTGAGGGGGGGGATAACCGCAGCCTCCCCTAGATTTTAAGTAAACTTAAAAACGCTTTCTGCAATGTTCTCCGGTGAACGTACTACTTAAAACTGTGATTCGTACGAAAATCGTTACAAAAATCTAAAATCGTGTACACGTCTGCAATACCCTCGACATCAGCATATCAAAATTATAAGGAGTACACTGGATAAGCCTCAAGCTACACCACTGACATAATATTATATTATACTATGATTACTATATGTAAATCTTCGAATGCGCAGCATTATAGGTAACTGTAAGCTGTAGTAATATATAATAACATTAAATTAGAAATGCAAAGTATGTTTTCGGCTAAATTGCCGTACGCTGTATCAACACGTGAATAAAAACTGTTATCTTTAATAGCGGCTATACAGTAGTTGAAATCGTACGCTTGAGACCACTTCTATTATACAGTCTATGTATAATATAGACATTCCTCTTAAATCTGGTTTATCCATTAATCATTTCGCTATTATAAACGTATTATCGATATTAATTACTTTCTTGAGACGTATTTTTACGACGTTTTGAATTATATAGTACGTATAGTTACAGATTACAATACACGAAATTAGTTTATCCAAACGCAAACAGACAAAGTAAAGTATTAAAATACTGTTAAAAGACTGTCAACTGTAGATTATAAACGATAACGACGACGACTCGGGGACTCGGCTGCTGACAATAAAATATAATAGTACAGGGTTGTAGGTGACCTTCATGTCTATGAATTATAGTTGACTAGATCAAAAATATGACGCACAAGCGACAATTATATTGATATTATTATTTACATTTAACAGCATTACGGGACAGTTATTACTACTGTTTCATTAGTTTGAATACTTCTTGTTCGTTTAAAATCGGTTTATATTAGTAGTAATGACTAATGGATGTATTGAATTCGAACCAAATACAATAGACGGTAAAATATGTCGTGGCGAGAAGCTATTATGCAGGGCCAATTATAAATTAATCACCTGTAGAGTGTGGATATAAGTAAGCAAACGCCGCAATAGATGATGGCGGTGTAATTATAAACGTGGTAAAACAAAAATAAAATAAAATAGTATATCGTTTAAAACTTAAACAGAGCGGCTGATGTCGAGTGGCAGTAATAAATATACGAAAATATTGCAGTCATCATACAAAAATGAGGTTTTAGACTAATCTGTCCGACTTGAGTTGGACGCTTAGATGGATTATAGTTTTGATTGATTTACAAGTTTATTATGATTAAATCGAAGCGATTTTTAATACTTGTTTTGTTAACTGTAAAATCAACGGTTGTGAAAATACTATTTTTTGCTTTAACATTAACTGTTTTATGAATAATAAACATTTAAAATCGTATCTATTAAGACATATGAAATGGATCCAAATCGTATATGAAATTAAATACTATAATTAGTATAATTAATAAAAATTAAAAATTATAAGTTATTTTTTGAATTATCAGTTTGATTATTATTAAAAATGTGTTGTACACAATTATTATTTTGAATGAATAATACAATTTTTAACACATTTTATAATGTCAAATCTGATCGTTCTAAATGCAAACATTGATATTTTTAGGGCTACATTATTTGCATAAATGTTATAATTTTTAAGGTCATAAACCTCCTGACTTTATAGATGTAATATTGTACGCTGTTTTTCGAATATTTCGATCAACGCGAATATAATGAGCGGCATCCGCTGCTGGTGCTGGTGCTGCAGTATGACTACGATATACTAATAATATTATACGACCTCAGTGCCTCACGTACAGCATATCGGTGGAATCGTGCGTGCATGATGATTTGTTTATTGTCGTTATGAATACTGCACCTGTATTTTTTTCGTTTTTGTTCCACATCGTTGTTTAAAATTTAAATAAAAACACGACCGAGTGATTTGCCTTTTTGGGTGCATCGTGACGTCACGTTTCTTCGTTTCTGCACTCGTATAATACGCTTGTCGTGGGCCAACAATAATAATTTAATATTACATAGGCACAACTATAATAGTGGGACGAAAAAAGAAAAACAACGTTATTACTTATGTCAAATGTAAAATAAAAATCGTTTATGTTGGTTATACTTGCAATGCGTAGCCGTACTACTATAATGTTATGTATTTATGTGTAAGTATATTCAATATCATAATTACACGACGGCTGGTCGCGGACCGGCGATAATTACTATGTAGTAATGTCACAACAATATTATTATGTATTCGGACCGCGGTGGACGTCGATTTTCAACGGTTTGCTACGAGAACGTCGTGAAACGTTCAGTCGTCTGCAGGGACTACAACGATGTACACAAACGACATCGGGGAATTCCGTAAAACTTGCCCCCGCGATATTCTTTTTAGACGGCGTTCTCGGGGGAGTACATTCAGTCAGCCCCTCTCCAAGAAATCGATATCGAATAATAATACAATATCATAATATAGTTGAGCAAATATTCAGAAAATTATTATATGATAATTTTATTCAAATTACATCTATTTGCTAAAAAAAATAGTGCGTATTATGCCGGCCAAAACTGTTTTTTTCTTTCACACACACACACACACACACACACACACACACACACACACACACACTTCTCTTCCCCGCAGGAAACCATCATCGTAATATTCCGGGGACAACGATGACCGTTTTATGGCCGGCCCTAAATGGTATATCGGGTATTTTCAACACGTCTCTGAATCACCGGAGAATCGGTTAAATTTGCAGACGATGACATTTTCGGGCGTCCGTTCAAAAACCGCCGAACAAAAGCAGCGACCGGTAACCATAATAGTTCTTTGATTATTGTAATATTGTAATTACTAAAATATATTACTGACGAACAGTACACGATGGGTGGGTTGTGAGTATCTATTAAACAATTTTTCGCACCGTCACGGTTCCGCGTGCAGAAACATCGCAATAAGTGTGTTCATTATTATTATTATTATTATTATTATCATTATTTTTTTGTATTTTATTTTCGACTGTTTGCACTCTGCGTCGGCGTTTTTATTATTCGCAAACAATACCCTTGACCGTCACTACACAAAACGCGTTATAAGCGGTATTGTGATTTCGTGACCTCGTCCCCACCGACGCGTCGTCCGTCCACACGCGAAACACTAAAAGTATGACGAAAATATATTATACGATGGTCGTGTGTCATACTCTTTTCGTCGCCGCTCCGCAGTTTTATCACTATTATTGTACAATATATTATTATGTTGTGTACGGCGATTAATAATTTTCTCGGCGGCGAGCGAAATTTACGCAATTTCTACGTATATTATAATGTCAGCCGTGACATTACGCGGAAGAAAACGACTAACACGCGGAGTGCGACGTACGCGTGACACGCGCGTTTCCCCCTACCAACCGATTTTCGTTTTCCATTTCCCGAGTTTTCCGACGAAATCGCGAAATCGCTGCATTTACAATAAATTATACTGATAATTTGCAGTTCATTCGGAGCTGACATGACAAAAGTGCACGCGCGTATATTTGACCATCGGGATTATATTTTGTATTACGGCTAAAGGTGATGATACATACTTAACTGTCCCATTTACACATTTGAAAATTCAATTTTCAATTGTGTAGATATACGAAGTGTTTGCTACGAAGAGGATGCTACACCCGTATACATTGTATTGCCTTACAGACTCACGACGTTTTCCGTTCTAAAGTTCCAATTTTGTGTAGTTAACTTTAACATTAGAATGAATCGACTTCCGTTTAAAATAAAACCGAATTATCCGCGTTCTTCGGTTTAAATTTAAAAATACTCATATACTGCTAAAAATTAAAATATTGTTCGATTCACTATGGGTTTTTTGAGCTAATGATCGAATCTTATAATAGATCAGATTTACATTGGTATATTAAAACCGACGACATAGAATTGCAACTACTGAACGTTTGCTATGTATTATAAATTTGTATACGTTTATAAGACACACGTGGGTGTGACCGCTATTAATTAACAATTGTTTGTGATTTGCTTGAAAAACAATGCATTAATATGTCGTGTTTGGGAGTGGGTCAACTTCATTACGTACGTTATTACAGCGCCTCGCCGCGTGGAGTCTGTACACGTTTTCTTAGTTAATTTAAAGCATTATTTCGAAAATCGTTGTTGTCTTATTTAAATACAACATAAATAAAATAGTTAATTACTATTTCCGTTTCCGTGTTTTTTTTTTTTATAATTTCAGATGGGCTGCCTGGCGGCGCACTCGGTAAAAAGTCGGAAGACCGTGCTTTGAGACCATGACAATATTATAATAATATAGTTTACCGAAATGGGTCTGTAATATTAATATTGTAATATTTAGCCTGAAAAAAAAATAATAAACGGTCTGTGAACGCGCTGTTTAACCGATTCGCACCAGACCGGCGGCGGGCCGCGTGACCTTATACATGTATTTAATAATCATATTATGTATTTTGGCTATTATGTATAATGTATATACCTATACATATATATTATAATTTCTGTTCGGGTTATCAGACCGTGGCCCGAATCCCGGTTTCGTTGGCGGCGTTGTTGGCGACTAATGCAACGTTACACCTGCATTGTGCACCACGTCAATAATCAATAATAATTCGAAGTAATACTGGATTGTAATATCGTTATTAAATTACTGTGCAATTTATTTATTTTTATAATATGAAAGGAAAGGAATAGAATATTGTAAAGTCACGTATTAACGTCCATTAAGCGCTATGAGGGATAATATGGAAATGTAACGAAAAATATTTTTATTTCTAACTGTAAAAATAAGCTATATCAAAATGGATATTTATTAATATAATAATATAACCGTCTGTGGAAATATGAAATAATATTATAACAAATTTTAGGCACACGACAATGTGTATTATACTATTTAAGTTGCAACTGTTTGCAATATTATATACTCTCTATAGCCACTATATACACGCAGAATACATAAATAGTATTACATTTTAGACTTGTACACGTATAATAGCACTGAGAGGAAATTAAACGTTTTCAGTGATGCTTAAATATAACAATACTGTACCCTCGTCGATCTTTCACCGCACTCATTTAAACACTATTATAGTGTGAACACGCAATAACTCGGTAACTGTTAGTTTTAATTTCAAAATAAATGCGTCAAATTAAAAAAAAAAAATCTTTTGATAAATAATTTCCAGTAAAGAAGGGTGGTCTTCATTTAAGTATATGGTTATAAGGTTAGGTTCTTAATTGCAAAAAAAAAAATGCAATATTAGGCACTTGAATACATGGAATTTGAGTATCTTGCAAATTCTAAAAATCCTAGCTCGAATAAACGCATCTTTAAAAGATAAAAATTGGTTCGGCGTACTTGTTTAATCGACATGTATCTACAAAGCACGTCATATCGGATCGGAATCGGAAGCGGTAATTTATTGCTTCGGCAGTGTCTATAGCGCATAAAGTCATTTGGACGTTATTTACCGATCGGTCCAATAACGCATCGGTGTGTGTAAATAGGATACCGAAAACAGAGTATAATTCATTACACTAAGTCTACATCTTGCAGAGTTCGACAACTATATCCCACATTTGACTCGATTTACAACAATGATTGTAATGGCGGATATACAGTTGTCCTAAACGGGGGGGGGGCAATTTGTTAGTTATCAATTAAAAAAAGGTCATCATCTATTTAAAAAAAAAACTTTGTTGGAGTATATGATACTTTTTCTTGTGAACGTGGGGGCAATTTCCCCCATTGCCTCCCTTGTATAATAGATATAATAATATTTATTTTCTTACTGAATAAAAATATCATCTCATAACACCGGGCAAGGCTTACGCTTTGATAATACACATATATAGCATAATATTTTGATATAATTGTTATGTACGATAATATTATATTACTATGACGACGTGTGCGCGTGTGTGCTCGGTGACTCGCGGGTTTTCGGGTCGCGTCCGTATTATTATATTATTACCTCTCGGCGTCTATATAATGTTATAAGTGTGTTACCACGACAGTATATATAATTATGTTAAACATTACATATTATATTATGCACCGATATCGTATAGGTATTATATTTTATACTATTGGGCGTATCGTATGCACGCGCGTTAGCGTGCGGAGACACGTAACACGCGGTCGCCACTGCTGCAGCAGCAGCCGTCGAGTGCGGCGCGCGCAGGGCCCTCGAATCAGGCACGACTAAACAGGCGTGTAAAAATAAATATATGTGTACGCGGTACGGACTTGGTATGGGCAAGTACATACACTATTATGTATATACTATGTAGGTACAGCGTAGATGTGTGTACCTAAGTAAGCGTATTATACACGCCGCCGCCGGGCGGTGCGATGACGATGACGGTGCGCGTTTACGCGTGCGCGCGCGCCGGTGGATTTTCTTCGCGCCACTGACCTACATATTGGCGGGTACGTAATGATAATAATATTATAATACTTTAGGTGCATCGTTGTCCGGCGACCGCGATGCATGCCTACGACGGCGAATAATATTAGTCAATAAAAAGTCAATTGATTTGTAATAAAAATCGCAGTTTCCTGTTTTTCTTGGCAGCGAGTTTGTTGAATATATAATAATTTTACCTACATTGGTTTGTAATGTTCTGTGACTGCATTGTACCGGTCCTAAGCCTTACCTATATAAAGCCAAAATCGAAACCAAATAATGATATACCATAATTAATATTGGTTGTTTATTGTTTCTAGCCATCTCTGTAGTGTGGTTCTGAGGTAAGTCTCGACTCGGTAACTTATTTCAAACAGGATAACGTACGGGTAACGAAACACATAGTAGAACTTTTATATTACAAAGTTGTTCCGACCAGTGATAAAATAATTCTTATTAATTATCAGTGGCGTAGCGTGGGCCTATGCTGTGTATGCACAGCATACACTTCACAAAATGAAAAATAATTCTTTTTGTATTAATAATGTAGTATTTTTATAAAAAAATTTTTGATTGTATTGATTAATCCGCAACACTACGGCCGCGCCGCGCTATAGTCCGCTATATCTAATGATAGTACCTATCATGTTCATTATGTACGCAGTATGCACGTTGGCGATTGCATACGGGTACAGACATTCAGCGACAGCTATTTATATTTCTTATCGATAATATTAATAACAAAACATAGAATGCTCGTGGTCGTGTTTTTGTCGTTCGTTTATGCAAGATGATCAGTTTTGCATACGCTATCGTCACCCGTCGTCTATCGAATTATTCTTATTTGTTTATTAAATATAATATTGTGTTATGTACTTACGTAATACACGGGGTGATTATTTTATCAAACAACACTAATGATTTCAAAAAGTATTAATGTTTTTAAAATATTTTTTTACATAGTTTCAAATTGTTAAAAAAACAACGTTTTTATTAAAAAATTTTATTTTTAAATATTTTTTATCCTTATAACTTTTTAAGTTTTTTACTTTTTTGAATGACAACATAGATTTTCAATTTCATATTCTAAAGCAGAATAATTTTTTGAGTATTTTGATACATACAATTCGAATTTAGGGTGAGCAGTTTATGAGTTATACTTATTTTTAGTTTAGATAAGCGGAGTAGTGGACAAATATTTTGCGGGGTACCCTAACCACGTATCACACCACTTCGCGCAACTAAACTTTAAATACATTTTAAATATTCACTATATTATTAACGATTTTATTAACTTACTATTTCAATGCATACACTAAGCTAAATTTCACGCTACGCTACTGTTAATTATTATACAGAAACTATTTTAAATGGAATCATATAATTTTGGTTCTAGTTTGACTGTGGTCGTAAAAAGTATTTTGTTATAAAAAGACGCTTCGCGTTGTATTTTTATCAATAAATTTACAAAAACAGCAGATCTCTATATAGTTGTAATATGAATAGGTTGTACAATAAATTAGTCGTGGTTTTTATATAGCTTAACTTACTATATTATGTTCTATGTCGTGGAATTTACTTACTAACTTAAATATTTAATTCCCAAGATAAAAAGATGTATGCCAATATGCCATTTATAAATGTGATAAATGTATCTATAATAAGTAGATTTATTTTGTTATTAGTATTTACTATGTTTTAATCAAATATTTAAGATAAAATATTATAATGATATTTTATTTGAATATTTTATTCTAGTGCAATTAGATATTATTTTTATCATACATAAATTGTAAATATTAAAGAAAAAGAGAGTCTCTGCTGTACATAGTAAGAGTCTATTCTGCAGTTGGTCACTGCAGCAATGGATGTGTTATACATTTTTCAACTACTCATGGTGTGCACATAAAAAATAACATGTGTATTTTATAACATAATTGTAAAATTAATCATCGTCATCGTTATTCGGCTCAGAATTTAAAATGCCAAAAGATAAATATATTCCCCTTTCCTTGGTAACACATCTATTATCAATATCCGAGAATGCACTGCATTAGATAAAATTCTTATAATATATAGGTACTCACTAACCTCATATGAACTATAATAGTGATTTGTTTATTAGATATAGAAGATAAATAAAATAACGTCATTATATTAAGCCTGTTGAAAGCGGGTCGTTTTTTCGTCATTTTTTCGTGCGTTTAGACCTGCAATAAGAAAAAGAAAAATTCACCCAGTACCAAAAGTCCGATTTTAATTTTAAAAACATATTTTAATTCGAATAATTTCGAACACAAAATTCAAAAATATATATTACATATTAAAATAGTAATTTTAGTTTTTAAAGTAATCGAGTTTTTTTTATTGTAAATCAACTGAAGATGTGAGGTTGTTCCTCGGGAACTGATTTTACGGTTAAGGAATACATGAATTTTAAAGTCTTAGAAGCATTGTATTGATTTATAATATGTAATGATAGTAATATCATTAAATATTTTATAAAAAATTAAACAAAGTTTTTTCTGGTAACAGTTTGATTTTTTTTTTGTGGTTTTTTTTCCGCACAATAAACTTCAACACGAATAGACAAAAAAATTTTAAATTTGCAGAAAATGTCGTTAGGTACACGTGAAAAATTCAAAGTGTTGTAATTAATAAGGATGATATAAATTGTGCAATACTTGAATGATTTAGAATATTATTATTTTATTCTTACAAAAATTTGTAATTATATTTTATAGATATTTTATATTAACACAGATACAATGTGATTGAATATCATCGTTTTTAGTAGGTATGAAGTATTATATAAGGAATATTTTAGGGATTTGAAACTTTGATTTAAAAAAGCTTCTGAATGGTTTTTGAGAAGTTTATTCAAAAAAATCACTTGTTGTTTGTTATAATATTAATCTAATTTGTATTGGTACCTATTTCAAGTGTTACTACCGAAGCGGTTTTTAACTCTCCAAAAAGTTGTACATTACAGCTACTTCAAAATTTTTGTTACGCAACTTCAGTTAAGTGATATATGTTTAAAAACGTTAAATTGTTAAGTTAGGTTAAACTCATTTGGAAAATATATATCACCTCAGTGGCGGCGCTAGGCGTGGGCGGTGTGGGTCATTGCCCACGGCCTCGCACCTCAAAGGGCCTTGCGTTCTAAAAGGCTTTATAATTAACCATAGAGAAATATGGAAGAATTACCTATACAGTATCTATACAAAAATAATTGTATCTATGAAATAATTTTATTGTAAAAAAAAATCATGAACATAATAATTACATATATAGGTACTCTTCAATAATTCATCATATTAGAATACAGTTTTGTACCAATGTTACTATTGTATATTGAAAATACACTATATGAGCGTCAGTTGAAATTGAAAACATGATTTATTATTTCTAAAAATCATAAGACAATTTGACAGAAACAGTATTGTCAGTATTAAACTATTAATGTCTAATAATGGTTGTTTCTTGGAATTACTCTATAGTCAACACGTGTATTGTGTATACTTTTGTTGCCGAATGTTATCTAAGCATTAGCAGTTTTGTCCATTAAAACGAAAATTGCGAACAATTTAAATTACGAAGATATACTTAAAACATTTAGTAAAGCAAAAAGCCGAAAAGTCCATTTCTTGTAAATAAAAAAAAATTGAAACTTTTTATAGTATTATCAATTTAAAAAAATATGTATTTAATTTTATAATTATGTGTAAATAAAATTATATTAAAACTACATTTGCAAATAAAAAGCTAATAATTAGAATTTATTGTTTAAAAAAATTTTAAATTTTAATATTTATTAAATAACTATTGTTACTTAATTAATGTTTACTAAAAAAATTGAAAAACGGGCCTTTTTAAGTTTACTTCGCCCACATATACATTTTACCTAGCCACGCCACTGTATCACCTATTATTTTATATATTTATATTAATCGTCTATTAACGTATGGCAAAAACGATGAGATATATTAATACGTATATACCATGGGACCAAATAAACGTAATTATAATATACAATATTTTTGGGACTGCTCTCTGTTCGATTATCTAATTACATAATAGCCTTTAAACAAAATACTGTACTAACGAATACCGAGTTACGTTATTCTTATTTCTGAAAACATTTCGTAAGAAGCGTAATAATTGGACAAGAAAAAAAAACGCATGCTTTAAAAACGACATTCGGAACTGAGCAACATTGCGTTATTAAATGTCGTAACTCATAAAAATGAACATTAATGAAAATATAAAAAAAATATTTTTATTTAACTGAACACTCGTCGTGTTGTAAAAATCCAAATCATAATGTAATAAGTATATTTTTTTGACTTAATAATAATAATAATAAAAAATTCTACCCAAATTTAATAAATTATATAATAAATGTGTTTTCAAACATCGGATTCAATCAGTTACGTGTTCAACATTAATCTTTTTAATTTAATAATTGATTTTATAATAATATAGGTAAATTTATGTAAAAAATAAAATTTTTATCATCAATAGAGACTATATTTGAATGCAGAGTTTATTTTGGGTGCTCTATGATTCCGGACAATGAATTTAAAGAATACATAATTTAAAAATTCGTATCATATAACAGATATTTCAAAAGGGACAATTTTACTTAATAATATATTTTATTTTATTTTATTTTTAGTGCATATTACAGCTTATAGAGGAAATTAGAAAATTAAAATTATAATACGAGTAATTGTTTTTATAATCTTAAGTATAAGATAATACTTATCTCCTATAAGTATTTAGGTATCTTTCATTCATCAATAGTTCTATTTATGAATATGAAAACGTCATTATCTATTTTCAGCGATTATCGGATGACGGATGTTGTATTTTACCGTCTTACCGAACAACAGGTTAGTTTAGGTTAGTTTAAACAACTAATTGGTCAGTTAAAGTCAATTCATAATCGTGGTTATTTACAGCAGTGGTCTGCAGAAACATATTTTTATAAACAAACCATTTTTTCAGATAATTGCAGACTTTCAAAGAAAACCACTGGTTAAGATTAAAAAAAAAAAAAACATGTCATACTATAAAAAATGAGTAATATATTTCACTTAAAAACGTTATCATAATAATATATAATATATATAAATAATCGATTCATGTATAGTAAATGCAAATCCCATCCCTAAATTGTGTCCGTTTTGAAACTTACCATTGATTTGGTATATCTTAGTTTTCCGAAATCTTTCCATCTAACTAAGTGTAGGGCTACGCATTTCATTTTATATTTTTCCATTTCTCTTACTAAGTCTAAAGTTGCTCCGGGTTTGTACAAGGTTCTAATATTCCATATACCACAAAACATTTCCAATTTTCAATTTCCAGTCTTTTTTTCTAGTCCAAAGCTTAGTGTGTGAGTCATGAACATATGATCTTTCACAAGGCAGGGTTGTTAACCCTGCGCTTAACTTTCAACCAGGAAAGTTGTAGACTACTACAAACACTAAAGGTAATTTCACAACCATGGTGGTCACAACTATAGTAGTATAATGTTTTGATATAATTCTATCATTTAACTACTAACTTAAAATGGTAATAAAGAATACTAGCTAGAAAACTTGGCGATGACAATAACTTCTAATCGACTGTAAAATTGAATACTAGAATAATCTATGTATAATCTATAAAACGTACTATATATGTACATTTTATAAATCAATAATAAACATAAATAACTAATGAGTTTGTTTCCTACACGGGAAACGATGCGTTTAATTCGTCATGATAATATTATTATAATGTCAATAGTATAGCTGTATTATAGCACTATTATATATCGCGTCAATTTACACCGATGACTAGGTGACCTTTTTGCAGCCACTGTCGACGAGCATCACGTTTACATCAACAGTGATGAATAAAAAGTCTTTTCCTGACAATTAAGTTTTTTCAATAACTCATATACAAAACGAGTGAACGACCATCGTCAACAATTTATTCATTTTCACTCGTTCGCAATCATAATATTATTATTATTGATATTGTCATATAAAACAAATATAATATATATCGTATTAAATCTTCGAAAAATCGTACATAACAAACTAGTGAAGCAAAACAATACCGGACAAATAATTCTGCTAATCTATGAAAAAAGGCATACGTAATTTTTGTGGACGAAACTTTAAAAGTAACGCGTACATAGTTTAAGCAACGTCATAATACATTTTAATTTAATATTCTAATATTACGCGGTCAGTTACGAAATATAAAATTTCAGCAAATATTAATCATAGTTTTATATGGGCTTAAATCCGGAGATACTTGACCTCAACAAACAATAAATTAATTTTCATTGATGAAAAACGTCAGGTTTCAATTGACGCCTGAAAAAAACACTTTAGAATGTGTGCCTTAAAACAATAAAAGCTTATAATGAGAGAAGACTATATCCATTATACATATACCATATACAACTGCTGTGACTCCTACAATACTAAAAATCTTATTAGAAACAAAGCTTATCAATTAAAAAATAATATAATTATAATTTGACGCATGGCCATATTGATCATGGACGTAAATAGGAGGAGAGTTATATTGACTTGGCACATCTCAAGTTCGCCTAAAATTACGCGGAATTACTTAAAAATGCACGTGCTCTTCTGAAATTTTGAATATATAACCATATGTTGATTCTACTTTACTATTTTAGTAAATTTTTACCCGTTTTGGTGTTCGCTTGAAAATGGATTATTGAATTTGGATAGATAAAATAAAACATTACCGCATTACCCTCAATGCAGTAGATTAACAGAAAGGTCTATATCATTAATTTACATTAAATTTAAGTTATTTCAAGTTAAATTATTAGTTACAAGCGTATACAGAATATATTTGGTATGGATGATATCACTAGTATATGCGTACTAATTTTGTCTAATGAAGGTTTTTTAGAAATTATTTTTCTATCTTCAAAATCTGAGTTTATTCAAATTATTTTTGAATATTATATTAAATGTAAAACTAATCACTATTTGAATTCTCATAGGAATCGAAGTGTCACATTGTTTTGCGCTAGTCTCCTGTTTTTCACTCTCGGACAGTCGATAAAAGAAAAAGAGGTATGCCACATCGATTTGTAATAGAATACTGCAAGACAAACGGTGGTAATAGTTATTATTTGTTGTCATTTAACATACGGAAAATTAATGAACAAATTATTGTTTTACATTCGGCGGTTATTCATCAGAAATTTTAATTATGTTGTTCCACTCGATTATATAATAAATGTAAATCATACGACTAAATGTATCGCTGCGTAATCGAGAATGTGAGTTTTTAATGTCATGCCTATTATGTTAGGATGATCAACGATCACAGCAAACGCATAAATCGATGATCAACATTTATTAAATAAAATGTTTTTTAAGGTAATAATCATTTTTTTTTTATATAATTTAAAAATCTAACCCAATCATAATTATTGAAAACATGAAAATAAATATTATTTTTATTTATTAATTACTTTTTTTTTTGTTTCGGACGATAAGAGTGTCTGAATTCTCTCGAATAGCGTTTTCCATGTATTATCTTTAATCAATTTATATACACTTCACGTGGATATGACATCGTCTTTACTGCGTTACACAGAGGCATGGACATGTGAATGTATTATCAATATATAATATCATTACATCGTCGAAATCCACAGTTCAATTTTTCAGTATTTCATCAGCTTTACATGCTCTGCACCGTCATAATAATATTATGACATTTATGTAATCTACCGCACTTTCGATACTAATTCTTACCATGCAAATCGTGTACACGGCATGCACTAATGCAGTCAGATGGAAAACGCTATTAGACCATGTGATTAGAAAACGTGGAAAAAGATTTCCCCACCATGTCCATGTAATTTTCTATCATAAATGCTCTATCATCAGACACATCGGCTGTGTAGTATTTTACTCCGCTTTTGGCTAATAGCCTGTATAATTTAATGTGTTTGTCAAAACATGGGATGATAGGTAAATGACAACAATTTAAGCTTATTTGCTTGCGTCATCCGTCGGTAATTAAATTACTTCGACACTGAAATAAAATAGTAATATTATTTATTTATAAGTTCGTCCAAGAGTTGTGCTCGGAACAGTGAAAGTACAATAAAAATACATATCCAAGAAAATATAAATCGAAATGCATAACTTGTACCTTTAGAAGACACTAACACAGTGTTTTCCAAAGTGGGCAATATCACCCCCTCGGGGACGCTAGATCTACCCAAGGTGGCGATGGAAATTACAAGCTTAACTTGTGAAGGGGGGGGGTGAAAGATTATTAACAATAAGGGGGGCGTCTGTCGAATTTTTTTTGTAAGTGAGTAGTAAAGAAAATAAGTTTAGAAATCACTGTGCTAATGCTACACCTGCTGTGTTGTCTTCGTCTTAACAGATAATGTAAAACATAGAAAATATGGTTTTGCGCGGGATAGAACCACTCAGGCTGTATAGTGATAGTTAATAGACTCTAAATTTAGAGTCAATTCAATATAGTTGAGAACATTATCCGTGGAGTATCGTTTTTATTTTTTTTTATATCACTTATACGAAAATAGTTCTTGTTTTAAAATCAATTACTTTTCTGGTTTTTAAACTTGAAAAACTTTTTTTTATCGAAAAAATAAAAACCATTTCTTACAGCCAAAATTCTTCTTTTTGTTTGTTGAAAATTTCGTTTCTCAGTTATGACTGTAGCCTTCCGATTCTTTCCCACGCATAACAATTGTTGCTATGTGTTAAATTTGTAAGACTGAGTCGACACATGTGCGTGTGTAGCGACCTCTTTCGTAAAATTTACAATTTATTATTATAACACAGAAATTTTTTTGATTGTGTTGTCATATTATAGAATTGTCAAAACAATGTATCGAATTAACCATATTTGAGATTCTATAATCAGAAATAATAAACTATAACTTTGGACGTAGTAGAAAACGTAGTAATGTATAGAAAACGTTGGTGAAACACCTCGGTATTAAATTAAATTAAAGTTTAGAGGTATCTAAATAATGTTACTGATAGTTTTGTGAAAACGAAGATATGTTTTTTGTGTTATTATTTATTTTAAACTTTTATCAAAAATTGATTACAAAAGTTCCAAATATTTTCTAAGGTATTTCTCGGTTCACTCAATTACCTTGCACAGAATACATAGGGTAATGTTTCAAATCCCCCACGCTTTCGAGTCTCGCCCAAAGCTGTACCGACTGGTCGAACAAAATTTCGGTATCTGTTAAATGACAAAATAGCAAAATCGATTTCGAAACGCAATTCAATAAGTCGATTTTAACATCGGAAATAATGTAAAATGTAAATGTTAAAACGAAGTGATTCCGACGGTGGTGACGATTGGAGTCAATACATTTCCGCTTAAAAACCTAAGTCGGTTGACTGTTGTATAGGTAATCTGTAAAGATTAAAAAAAAAATAAACAAATAATTAAGTAAAACGAAACAAATTTCACGTTTGGCTCGTAGTATTACATACGATTTCTATCTTCCCTCTATTTGAAACGTTTCAACACACAATCGTTCGGCATAATCACAGATATCATAATATTATGATGCATATTATGCTCGCGTCGATATAACGTTTTATTAACACATAATGTTATATACTTAACAGACTAGATGCGCAAGTGCGCCAGGTTTAGTGCTGTGTGCTTATACTTACTCGCGTGTGTTACGTATTACGTGTTTACAATTATTACAAAACGACGTGTTTTTATGAACACGTACCTACATAAAATTACATCTTTAAAATGTGCCTATGTACAATAATATTTTATTAATTACTATGTATAATATATGGCCACCATCGAACGTTTCGCAATGTATAATGTACGAAAACAACGTCATTGTAATTGTTGTAATAATGTTATGCCGCCGTATTACGCGCGTCACGAAAAACACGTTATTTTCCTCAAACAAGCGTCGTTAGAACCAAAAACACAATCTGTAGGTACGTCTACTTGCATTATACTATACCCGAAATTATACCAGTCTGTCTGCTATCCGTCGACCGTCTCTTAAACGGCTCTGAAATTCGATGCCGAATCTCGAAATTTTTTTCAAGGGATGGCAGGGCCGTAGGGGGATTTAAAATGTATAATCAATAATACTTTTTTTTTATTAATTGGTAGGTCTCCTACAAAACAGCGCATAATATACATTGGCGGAAATCGGGGAGCTTGAGAAGGCTTATCCCCCCCAAAATCCCATTAAGCCCCCTCAAACATTCTTGCAAACATAACAATTTTGTAGTTTCATTTTCATATATTATATTTTTAAAAAACAAGAAATATCACAAATAATAATTTTTATATTATAAATTTATTTGAATAATATTTTACATAATATTTTATACGAAAATTAAAATTGTAAGTTAGAACATTGTCCTATAGTGATTTTTTTTATCGTCTATCGAATAAAACAAAATATATAAAACTATATTAATTTTGAAATACAATATATAATAATTTTTCACAGTTAAAAAATAGTTATTTTTTGCTAGATTTTCATTTAGAGTGGTAGATTACCGAAACTGGAGAACGGGTTTTGTTCTTTGGGGTCTTGTTAAATTCACATAGTTTAGAAGAAGACTTTTCAAAGAAGAAGTTTATGAGAGAAATCGTAGCCCCCCAACTTTTTCAATGGATTTTAGCCTATGATAATATATTGTAGTTAATGTAAAATATAGATACTGAAAATATACCAAAGGCTTTATATAGATATTATGTTATTATTACAGCTTATAGATTACACTAAATCGGTAAAAAAAGATTTACTGAATTAAACCAGTAGATACGCTTATTGGTAGTGAAGCAATAATTCTTGCAAATATTGAAAGCCAATCAAATTCGATACCTACTATATTAAGTCCACTGGGTCTATGTTGGTTCAGATATTTTACGAGTTGGCGACGTTCGACTTTAGCAGCGGCGACCGATTACTTATTCGACTATAATAATTTAAGGTTTGAAATATGTACCTATCATAATATTACTATATCTGGGTAAACTATATTAGTGTGTATTATCTGCCAAACAAGATGCAACAACTTCGCTCATTTAAACCAGGGGCGTCATTTGCGGTACGCAGGGTATACATTTGCGTACCTAAAATTCTAAATTGTAAATTTTGGCCCGCAAAGCACGTCCATATGACCCGCTCGGCCACATCACAATAATATTAAATATGTGGAAAAAAAATAAATAGTGCCCTGCTCAATATTTATGCGTACCAAAAAAAACTGAAATTATGCTCCTGATTTAAACTTTATAAATGTTTATTTATAGTAATAACAAAAAGAAAAAAAATCTATTCAATATTCGATGATTTAGTGTGTGGGTAGTGTACAACAACATTTTGGAATAATGTTTATTTTTCTTCAGGTTTTGTGTTATATAATTTAGGTTTTCATTAACGAAAAAAAAAACTAAATAATCACTATAATAAAATAATAGTAAAAAAATGGTTTTAATTTTGAAAATATAGTCACAATGAACAAAAAAAAAAAAAATCGTTATTTTTTTTTAAATTCAAAATCCATTATCTAAAAACATTATTTTAGCTATTAGCTATATAATTAAGTTTGATTTAATTTAATTTTCCAATCAAACGTGATCACCTCGCATACGCATATTAATAGTTAGGTTAGGTTATTAATTGGTAATTAACGCAACCTACCTAGTACCTACCTATTAGTATTTTATGTTGTACGAGGTCATACCAACCAATCTAAACGATAAATATTCTTTGAAATTAAAAAAATCTAGTTGTACGTTTATACAGTAATAATATATTAGGTGCTGCTTCGACGTTTCTAGAACCAAAACAATTGAGTTTAAACGCGTAGTGTACCTACGTCTGCCTACATTAGTCGTTACATAAATCGGTGGAATATTTTACGGACGTAGTAGGTGGACAGCAGTAAACAATTTGTCGTAATATTTTATGAGTACCTACAACCTTCACCTTCACAGCACTACTGTCTACGACGGCTTCGAACGCAATTTTATCGTAATTTAATTCCCCGCGGAAACTCATCTAACCTACCTAATATACTTTTTGATAGTTTTAAATGTTTATGTTAATTAATTAGTATAATTAATAACATTCAAAGACTCAATTTACAATGAGATCTGTTTTCCCAGATTCCACACCACTTGAATTTTTTTAGATTTTTTTTCTCAAATATCTTTTTGTTATGGATTTGTATGATGAAAACCAGAATTTGTACGATTTTATATTCAAATGATGGCCCTCAAAAAATAAGATAAACTGATAAAATCAATTTCTTTTCAAAATAATTGATCTCCGGGATATTTAACAAATAGTTATACTTTTTATTCACTAAAATTCAAAATTGAAAATTTATGAACCATCGTTCTAAACAATAAAAGTAATTTTTTTAAATTAAATATCTTCAAAAACAAAATATTAAAAAAATCAATACTTCAGAGATTACATATTGTAATTAATTATTTTACCTTATTGTAAAAAAATTATTCTGCAATCAGGTAATTAAAAATCTATTTAATCGTTAAAAAATTATATTGAAAACGTATGGATTTGTCTAAAGTATAAATTTACAATTACATATAGTATCATAGCCGACCAGCATAACTAGCACAAGCCAGTAACTACTTGCTACTACGTCTAGAAAATACGGATTCATGGCGTTACTAACTATATCATCAACACAAGATTTTACAAACAATTACTTAATTGTACAACTTAAATGTCTCCATTACGAATACTGAGCAAAAATTATTTTTAGTTTTTTAAGAGGAATTTAAAACAAATATATTATATTATTTACATAAAACTAATACGACGAAGAAGAGTTTTCACTATATATAGGTTAGGTTATATAGGTATTATTTCATAATAATTAAAACAAAGCTCCTGGGAAATTATAATCGCAATAATCGTGTTATAAGTTGTAATACGTTGTCTATACAATTATGACCAAGGTAATTTATTGACAAATTATATTGTTATATTTACTATCATTGTTTACCTCCTGTGATCATAATATTCATCACTGTCTTAGTTATAATTATACGAGTATAATTATTAGGGTGGTCCTTATTTTTCAATGTTAATATTTTTTCGGTCGATCCCCCTAAAATAGTTCCGATATGCATAAAAATAAAGTATACAAAATTTCATGTCAATTGGTTAAGTTTAACCCGTGCCCCAAAGCCTTTAAAATTCAAACTCATGTATTTCTCCAGAATATCATTATTTTTATACTACACAATTTTTTAATGCTGAAATTTCTTTGGTTGATCACCCTAAATTATACGTATTGTAAAGTCATATTATATAAATGATAACAGACTTTATGTTGTTTTCTTTTATATATTTGTGACTTAATCTATAAAGCTGTAATCAAGCTTAAGAGGCCTCGCTACTGCCGTCAATTTGAGCTCAAAAGACGTAAAGTTTTACAAAATTAAAGTTAGTTTAAGATGTCTGATTTTGACTCTGAAAAAAATTCTGAATTCTGTAGAAAATTGTTTATAGATCGTACGAAAAACTTTGTAACAATTAAATCTTACATTCTAATTAAATGGTAATAAAAACTTGAAAATATGAATTTTTTCAAAATATAATATTAAATTTAAAATTTAAATTACAACCGAAATGTGTCGTACGATCTATAGACATTTTTATGTTAAATTTAAATTGTTTTTCAGAATTAAGATCAGACAACGTTAACTAACTTTAATTTCGTCAAATCAATAAGTAAGTTGTCGAAAAATTAGTACAGTGAATTTTTATAGTTATCGAGTTCTTGTCATACTCATGCGCGTACGAGATTGGCAACCATCGGTGACTAGTAGCTGGTACCTGTTTGAATTTACACTAATAATCATTTACATCTAACACTTACATCTCGGGCAGCTAAGACGAGATTATGAATTGCCTAAATGTTGTCCCTTAACTGTACGAGAACCGACGATATATGTTTTAAATAAGTTAAGGGTACATAAAATATTAGTATATTACTATTTAAAAATGATCGTAACTCGCTTAAAAATATAAATATAAAAAAAATCCAACGTACAAACTGCATAGATACTGTGTTTACTGTTTACCATTTTTAGTCATTACTCATTACCTAAGTAAGATAATAGGTTAATTCACTTTTTAGCTAAAAACTAAAAATTTATTTCTGATTAAAAATTAGCAATGTTGTATATTGCGTAAGACCATGACAAAACATGCGTATATAAGTCGTCCTCTTGAGTCTTGAGTTTGTCGAGTAATGTTAAGCTTCGAACTCGATTTTATTTTTGAATTCTGATGTTCGATGTGCTACCAAACAACGCTATGTCGGTCAATAGACGTTTCACAAGCTGCATCTGTACCACGATACACAACTATGTAAAATATAAAAAAATTGTTATAAAAATTGCTACTTATACCACTGCCGACCAGTCAGCATTATTCAATCCTACATTAGTAAACTAATATACTCACCTCGTGGTTAGTCGTAAAATCATATGGTTATGTGATAAAATGTAAACAACACCTAACCTAACACATAATCTTTATACTAATGGCCTAGATGTCGATGTATTTAATGATAAATAAAAAAATATATTAATATATATATATTTTATTTACTTATTAAATACAGAAACAATATGAAATAAAAATGTGTGAAAAACTTTCTGAGAAATGAGTTGATTGCCCCATTAACCTTACTGACTCATAAACGCCACTAGGTTTAGCACCATAACTTTTATGTTATCATTTATTAACGTTTTCGACATCTAATTACTGTGTTACCATAAACGTATATCATACCCAAAATAGGTAGTTTTTTGGTTCAAATTATATATTTGTATTAAATAACATAGTATATAATTCAAAAGTATTTATTTCTGTTTACTTTGACTGGTTCGAATCAAAAACAAACCAAAATAATAATTAGCAAATGTCTACAACAATATTTAATAATATATTATGAATTAAAATTTATAATATTATAATTTTATATATTTGTATATCAGTATTTAATATAATATGTTTACATAATATTATTATTGTATTAACCTTTTATTTGATAAATGATGATCATCGATTTATGCGTTTGCTGTGATCGTTGATCATCCTAACATAATAGGCATGACATTAAAAACTCACATTCTCGATTACGCAGCGATACATTTAGTCGTATGATTTACATTTATTATATAAATCGAGTGGAACAACATAATTAAAATTTCTGATGAATAACCGCCGAATGTAAAACAATAACGTGTTCATTAATTTTCCGTATGTTAAATGACAACAAATAATAACTATTACCACCGTTTGTCTTGCAGTATTCTATTACAAATCGATGTGGCATACCTCTTTTTCTTTTATCGACTGTCCGAGAGTGAAAAACAGGAGACTAGCGCAAAACAATGTGACACTTCGATTCCTATGAGAATTCAAATAGTGATTAGTTTTACATTTAATATAATATTCAAAAATAATTTGAATAAACTCAGATTTTGAAGATAGAAAAATAATTTCTAAAAAACCTTCATTAGACAAAATTAGTACGCATATACTAGTGATATCATCCATACCAAATATATTCTGTATACGCTTGTAACTAATAATTTAACTTGAAATAACTTAAATTTAATGTAAATTAATGATATAGACCTTTCTGTTAATCTACTGCATTGAGGGTAATGCGGTAATGTTTTATTTTATCTATCCAAATTCAATAATCCATTTCCAAGCGAACACCAAAACGGGTAAAAATTTACTAAAATAGTAAAGTAGAATCAACATATGGTTATATATTCAAAATTTCAGAAGAGCACGTGCATTTTTAAGTAATTCCGCGTAATTTTAGGCGAACTTGAGATGTGCCAAGTCAATATAACTCTCCTCCTATTTACGTCCATGATCAATATGGCCATGCGTCAAATTATAATTATATTATTTTTTAATTGATAAGCTTTGTTTCTAATAAGATTTTTAGTATTGTAGGAGTCACAGCAGTTGTATATGGTATATGTATAATGGATATAGTCTTCTCTCATTATAAGCTTTTATTGTTTTAAGGCACACATTCTAAAGTGTTTTTTTCAGGCGTCAATTGAAACCTGACGTTTTTCATCAATGAAAATTAATTTATTGTTTGTTGAGGTCAAGTATCTCCGGATTTAAGCCCATATAAAACTATGATTAATATTTGCTGAAATTTTATATTTCGTAACTGACCGCGTAATATTAGAATATTAAATTAAAATGTATTATGACGTTGCTTAAACTATGTACGCGTTACTTTTAAAGTTTCGTCCACAAAAATTACGTATGCCTTTTTTCATAGATTAGCAGAATTATTTGTCCGGTATTGTTTTGCTTCACTAGTTTGTTATGTACGATTTTTCGAAGATTTAATACGATATATATTATATTTATTTTATATGACAATATCAATAATAATAATATTATGATTGCGAACGAGTGAAAATGAATAAATTGTTGACGATGGTCGTTCACTCGTTTTGTATATGAGTTATTGATAAAACTTAATCGTCAGGAAAAGACTTTTTATTCATCACTGTTGATGTAAACGTGATGCTCGTCGACAGTGGCTGCAAAAAGGTCACCTAGTCATCGGTGTAAATTGACGCGATATATAATAGTGCTATAATACAGCTATACTATTGATATTATAATAATATTATCATGACGAATTAAACGCATCGTTTCCCGTGTAGGAAACAAACTAATTAGTTATTTATGTTTATTATTGATTTATAAAATGTACATATATAGTACGTTATTTATTTATTTTAATTCAAATTATACTTAACGAACTTTTTGTGTGACATAAGTGATTTCAAAAACGCAAAAGGTTTTAAATTACACACCACAAAGTTGTTATGGAAAATAATGAATTTTATAAATCGTATTATTCTGAAGATAACGAAGTTAGTCCAATATGTCTGCACGAGACATCGTTTTCGGCGCTTCTATTATTATTATTATTATTATTATTATTATTATTATAACTATAAACGGCGCAAGGAACGTATATATACTCATATATACACATATAAACGTATGCATTATGTTATTGTATTTGTTGTCGAAAAACGATTTTTCGCTTTCTATTACGCGAATAAAGTCCACTGCTGTAGTTGCTGTGAAATCGCTTTTCGTCGAAAATCGAAAACGAAATTTTATTTTCTGACTTATTAACCCACGCTGAACAGCTGAAAACAAAGTAAATAAAATAGTTATTTTAAAATTCAATAAAAACGTTGGGAAAACCCGAAATTGATATTTCGAATCAACGGTCGACCAAATTCGGATAAACCGATTTAAATCATTGTTACGTTTCGAATCGAGACGAAAGCTTATATAATACACACTATTTCACATCTATATAATACATATTTATTATATTATACAGTGTAACCTCGATAACTCGAAACACGGGAAAAAAAATTCGAGTTATCGAAAATTTAACTTATAGAGGTCTGAGTCATCATAAATTGAGATGCTGGGGCCGCGGTATTCCTTCGAGTTATCAAATTTTCGACTTATAGAGGTTCGATTTATCGAGGTTACACCGTATAAGATTACTGAGGGTCTCTGCCCCGTGCTCGTCTCGATTGCCAACCCAATTTAACTTAAATAAATAATATGCATAATATTATCAATGTATTCGAAAAACGATTCTGAGTACGTTCACTAGTTTATATTTACAACCGAGTATACAGTTTCATGATTTGTTTTTTTATATTGCTGTTATAAACTTAAATTTATTTTATCAATGACATTACGGTAGATTTTTTGAATTTTTTTTCAAAAAATCATATTTGTAAATATTTTTAATATTTAACTATTATAATAACAAATATGTTTCAAATCGTCGGTTAATATACCTACACTTTCTCAGTTAGCATTCAGGATATCCGATGTTTAATCAATTTAAAAATGTACAGAATATTGGAAAGTCATATAAGTATTTAATTTATTTTGTTTATTACGTTATATTAAGTAGTAAGTATAATATTATATATACATATTAGTATACTACACATTACAAAAGTAATAATTTACTGTTTCGATTATATTTTTAGTTTTTGTAAAAATTTCTATTTTTTCTTAAAATTGAATATGTCTTGATGGCCATAATCTTTTTTTGGTCGAAAAATTATATTCTACGAATATTTTTCCCAAAACACTTAAAAGTGTTTCGACTGAAAGAAGATGGATGATAAATATCTGTACACTATAATATATAACATAAATTGTGATATTATTCAATGATAAGTAAAATAAAAAGGTAAATAAATAAATAATAAATAATAATAATAATAATTTATAATAAATTAATAAATTGTTATTAACAATGGTTGTAGATCTGGCATAGACCTAACAAAATATTAATGAATGTGGTGTTGGAAATCAGAAAATCAACAGCTGTACATTTTAACAGTATAGACAATGTAAAGTGCTATAGACTATAAGCACATAATTACGATTAAAATTTTGTTAAAATAATGTTATTAAATTTCAGGAATAAGTGTGTTTATTTTTCACGTGTCACTCTTAAAATTTTTAAATTGAAGATTAACAAAAATTAGTCTTGAAGACTGATGTTCATATAATGTTAAACAGATATTCGGTTGCAGTAAGTTGATGCCGCCATTTTACAATAATTAGTAGATCAGATCTAACAAAAGCGTTAACTTATTAACTTCACAACTTTATTCTGATAAATTATATACATGTTGTATAATAATAAAATATTGTAAAATTATAACGGTAAGTCATAATAATAAAGCTTTATAAGCTAGAATTATTTTTGTTATTGATTTTTTTTAATAAACTGGCTTTTTACAACAATAACTAATATAAGACAAAATTTCAATCATTTTAAATATTATTTTTTTATACGTCATAGGTTAGGTGAAGACCCTGTGGTAATGCAGTGAATCAAATTGAGCGGTCTTACAACATTTTGTGGCAACCAGACCGTAATAAATGTAACTCAGTGCCACTAGTTATAGTGAATAAAAACAATTTTTTTATAACTTACTGCAACATTACGTAGATATAATATTGGTATAATATATACAGTATATTTATCACGGGTCGATGTATATTTTGTAACCACATACCCAGGAAAAATAACAATTTACTTGTAGGTGCATTGTGCATATAATAATATTTGATTAATATATTTTAAGCATATAATTATGTTCAAAGAGGGAAATATTTGAAATATATTTTAATCGTTAGAAATATTTATCACAATGACATATTTTGTACGTGAAATCTGTAGGTAATATATACTATGTAGTATGTACACATGTACATCGAATGCGAACTATACGAATATTGTTTTTATAGTTAAGTATGATTGCTTATTTTATACGTCTATTGCCTATATTATATTGTGTAGCTATACACAATGTCCGATGGGCAAGTTAAATTAAAAATAAAAACAAATTATTTTTTGTAAAATATTGCGTATTCGATTTATTGTTATTTATTACTAACAAAGTTATGAACAATAATTATATAATATTGGTGAAAAATCAAAACAAAATTTATTTATTTATTATAAATTATCATTGTATCGTTACCAATTTATTGTATTTTGAATATCTTAAAAAAATTTAAAAAAATTAATTTTACTAAATAATATTATATTATGAATATTTTATGACAATTGTAATAATGCATGATAGTATAATTAATATAAATATCTAATATTAATGGCATACAAAATAAATAATTAATATGTTATTATTCATTATAATACTATAAGATTATTTAGAATTTCATCATTATCTACTTATTTTTAGATAATTTATTAAAACGGCACTTAGAAATGCAATGTCTGTTTACTTTCCTACTCTTGAATATTTTATTAATTTTTCAAAGCTTCGTTTAAGTGCACTAAACAATGAACATCCATCAATATTAGTTATGTAATTATTATAAATGTTTTGACATACCTATTCAGAATATAACACAATTATATAAGAAATAAATAATAATGTATTGATTGATTTCGTTTCCATTAATATTATATAATTATACTAGTAATATTCACGCATTACGAAATATTGCCAAAAAAATAATTGTTCGCATTCGCGATTCAGACTAACCAATGCCCGAGATATTCCATACTGCCTGTAACAAATCGTGTACCCACACGCGAATCCCAAAATACGAGCAATATGACATTTTACAATTGTGTCACCTGTGTGTAGGATTTCTTACGACCGACCTTTGTGGATATTGTCAAGAGATCATCTCGTTTGGGAACGGCCGCCACCATTTATTTATCGGATCTGATCGATACGTCGTATAGGTAGGTAGATATACTGCACTAGACTAATTGTATACACTCAATATTAGGAAACTTTGTAGAACTTAATTAGTTTGGTTTCGTTTTTTTTCTTATGTACCATGTTATATATATATATATATATACTTTAGTTGATAAAATCGCGTGTTTCGTAATTAAACACACAAAAAGTTTTACTACGTGTATATACATAGGTAGTTTGACGTCGATGTTGCGAAGTATTTTAATAGTTTGTAATAATTAATCGATGAGTATGTAGATTGGATAAAACAGTTAAAGCGTAAGAGCAATTTCTACGCGAATTCAGGAGTAAAATAACATTTGCTATAAACTGTTAACGATCTATACTTTTCAGGGGCGGATCCAGGCCAAAAACTAAAATCAGGAACTTCAAACTATTTTTTTTTTTTGAGAGAACGGATCGGGGCGATCACCACCCCCCTGGATCCGCCACTGATACTTTTAGTGTAGTCACCTATGTATAACAATATGGGCTGATTATTTTATTTTATGGTATTTATCGTATTATTAAGCATTAACGCATATCATATGGTTATTTTATAAACAAATAAATAATAATACGATATAATTAATATAGCAATTTAACGTCCAATCGTTTTTGTCGACTAATACGCGTGTGATGAGTGATTGCAAGACACATATTTTGTATTATCAAGTCTCTTCACCGAGCCGTGTATAAAACTGAACTTTGAAACTTTTCGATGAAACTCATCGTATGAATATTGCAATTGGAAACGAAGCGTAAACGAAAAACCGGGGAAGTAGCTACCTCTCTGATGTTTAGTATGTTTTGCATAATATACCTCGTTTTTGAGTACGTCAGTGTAATGAATACAAATTCAAAATGTTAAATTTGAACTTCAATATTTAATCATTGCATACGAAAAATAGTTCTAAGTGGATACAATGTGCAATATGTGATTGGTGTACCCGTAGTGTGGTTAAGGTTAGGTTTGGTTTTTTACGAATCCCGCGTAATGTCAAAATTTTAGAACGTTTAAAGTCTCTACTATTAGTATTTTTTGAATTAGAACACTTAATAACTATTTAAAATCGTTATATTTTTATTTGAATATCGTAATATTTCCATTTCAAACATTTATAATACAAAAAGTCGTAACTATACGTGTTTGAAATATTTTAAAATGTTATACGAACAACTCATGAGAAACCTTGTATACTTAATCGTCAAGGTTTTTGTCATAGACATACAGTAATTTTTATAAATAATATAACTCAAAAAAAGCTGAAATGTTTATAAAATAATACATAATGTGATTGACACAAAAACACACATACACACGCCTAATACATTTATCGCTCTACTCAAAAACTTGACTTTGGTGGTTAAGAAATGAGCTTTGACACAGTGTAACATACTTAAAATAATACTATTATAATATACGGTCGGTGCGACGTCAGTGTATACATGCGCGTCGCATATTACAGAAATATTATTATTCATAATACTATGTTACTCAACGGAGCTCGTTCTACCTACACCACGATACGGTTAAAACAGTATAATATTATAAAATGATGTTATTCTATTACAGTTTTTTAGTCGTTCGGAGTTTACTCGCACTCGACAATAACGACAGCATATAACGTCGTCGATCATCTCGGCCGACGTGACGTGTACGCATTCCATTACGCCAATCGATGATGACTTATACCGCCGTTAACGGAAAAAATATGACATCCATTAACGTAGGTATACGTACAGTGGCGTAGCCAGGATATTTTTTAAGAGGGGGGGGGAGGTTTGAAGTAATAAAATAAAATAAATCTACAACCGTGTTAAAATAATAAAATAATTAAATGATAATGATTATTATCACTAGTGCAGTCGATAACGCGAATACGACATAACAGAATACATTTCACCATGAATAAATGATTGTATCCCCATATTATAAACATTATATTTTTGATAAAAATATGGCCGAAAGGAGAAGAGGGGGGGGGTTCAACGCCCAAAACTCCCCTGTCTACGTATATATTATAATATGATCGGGAGGGTTTTTTTTTATTTTATTAATTATCCACACAGTATTATTATCGTATAATATTATTATCATATTGTTTACCGCGACGTCATCCGTCCAATAGAAACGCGCACATCTGACGACGACGTTTATTATTCTGCAGAAACGAGCGAGGAATTAATGTCATATAAGAACAACATCGAAACACAGGAGTTTTACACCGCGACGGACGATATCGTATAGTTATTGCTGTTGGAGAATATAAACTTGGCTGATTTCAATAATGGTGAAATAGTAAATACGCGCACGTTTTCAACACGGCAAAGTCGATAAAATTACGTCGTCGAGTGGAATTGTTCAAAATAATGCAACGCAATACGTACACAATACACATACACACATACTATAGCATAATATTATGGTCGTAAACATAAAATATTATACATTTACACACATGTTCACGGTTCCCATCTTAATTTTTTTATTTAGATTTAGCAGATTTTTTTTTAAATTTATACTTCTACTCTTCTTCTATTTATACTCTCTGCAGTATATATATATTAGTTTCTGAGCGGATCAGTGAATGTATATAAGTTTTAGTGTTTTACAGTGATTTGTGTTTTTTTTTCTTTTACACATGCCTGTCATCGCCTTTTTAAACAGTAAAAATGCTTTAATCTTTCACATTATTGAAGATAATTTCTGGTAAAAAGTTGCATGTAGTTGATGCTTAGGGATCAAAAGAAAAAGTCCCTAGTGGGTAATTTTCAATTTAATTATCAGGAAAAACGGGAATATTAAATCAATGGTTATATTAATCGGATTTGTTTTTGTTATAAATCAAAAATGAAAAGCTATAGAAACTTTTAATTGTCAAATTTATTTTAACATTTACTGAACACGAAATAATTAAAAAATATTTTTGTAGTTTTCTGCTGTTTACAAGATGTTTGTCAAAATCAAGTTTGAATATTTGATGCTTGAAGATTTATTATACGATTTCCTTGACATTGGACATACAAAGATCTGGCGTATGATAGCAATTTATCCTTAAACGATTATTGTTATTTTGTAAAAGTTTGTATTATTTCAGCCGTAAATACTTGAAACATTCAAATACCTATTGCTTAAATTATAAATGTTGGTACGCAATGATATTTTTTAAATATTTAGAATAATTTTAAGCTATTTATACTACGAACATATTCACACCGTTCTACGGATTACATTAACGCAATTACATTATTTCCAAAGGTAAGTTAATAACAAAAATCAATGACATACCTGCTATTATATAGTTATTGTTATGTATAAAATTGTACGCGGCGATATGATTGGCAAAAGTAAATTCAACGTGCCGTATACATAAATAAATTACTATAATAGTGTTATTATTTATTAATAATGCATATAAGCATATACATATAAGTTTTAAGTGTTGAGCAACTATAACTACTTGTTAAAATCGAATAAAAAAAAAATGAATTAATTCATTAGGCAATTAAAAAATATTCTTGGAAATAGAGGCTGACACATCGTCTCCGGCCAGAATCGTTTTACATTTTATACGATTATTATCGTTAAAATACAATTTAACAAGCCATTACAGTGACCTACTCAATGGCGATAATATAGGTGCCTACCGTGTAGCAAAGTGGCTTTCCCGGTTTTATAATCTTAAGTATATATAAGTAAACGAAAGAATAAAAATGTGTTCAATTAATTTATAGGTTCGCCTATATATTATAATAACACATAATATATGTGTGTGTGCAGATTAAAGAACAACCGACCGCGTGTCTCGGCATAATATATACTATTAATATTATATTAAATATCAGTACATTATATATATATTATTGTACACCTACCCACTTGAAGAACCTCTCGAGTTTAAATTATTAAAACGTGTAATAAAATAATTCTCATAATTTATTATGCAATCTAATATTACATAACGCGATAATAGTTATATAATGTTATAACTTTATAAGCATTGTAAACACTTTTTACTATCTTCGTCATATTACTGAGCCCCCTCCCCCTCCACAACTTTTATCCTCACACAATACTCGCAATAATTAGATTAAATATAATACTACGGTGCAATCGTGAAAACAGGCAAACAGTATACACATATAATATATTTATAGCCTTACAAAATTGTTATACAAATCGACGTAAAGTGTTTTTTTTTTTTTTTTAACAAGTATTTGAAGTATTTTATATTTCTATAATGTTACGAGTGTCTATTATAATGTGATTAAAATATTTAATTCGATTTCGAACAATATTCAGGTAAATTTTACATTATTTTATACCGTATACATGCATCTTATATTGTGAATACGATCTTCAAGTTTTTTTAGTTACCGAGTAAAGCTATTAATTAAAACCTAACCTTGCAATGATATGAGTATTTTTCTCGATCATACATTTTTAAGATGCTGTTTTAAGACATTTTAAGCTTTTTATGCTACAAACAGTACAAACCTCTTTGAACCATTCTACCGACTATACCAGACAACGGTATGTCGGACGTTACAAATTACGTGATAACGACCGGAATTATAGACTATTATAGGTAAATTATTATTTAATACAATTTAATACAGTAATTATTATATATTATATGCGATGTATTTGTAAAAAAATAGTTGAACATGCCGTATTATTTAAAGAAAAATAGACTACTAAAAGTATTATAAATTAAGTATAAAACATTATAAGAAATAAATGCAGACATAGCGTCTCCTTTCAAAATAATTTTTCGTATGCTATGATTTATTCTTAAATTCAAATTTAATACATCCATTATTCAATATTAAAGTAGGAGCTACATTCGACATTTAAAATACGGTAAAGTGATGTTCCTGCAGGTTTTTTTTTATTTTCAGTTTAGGATTTTTAGTTTGGTTTCACTTTTGAGTTTTTTGAATACATCACCATATTATGTAAAATTAAAATTTCCAACTTATTTTTAAATTTTTATTTTAGTTAGGTAGGTACTTTGATATATATTTAACAATAAAATACTGTACATAATTTATACTTAAATATCTTTATAATTTATACCTATGTTAAAAGGGTTTATTAATATATCAAGTATCAAAACTGTTAATAAACGAAATGACATTTTTTACAGCTGATGATGCCTGTTTTCTTTTAAGCAGTTGAAGTTACTGTAGTCACACTGATTGTATTACAAAACTAGTTGTTGATTTATAAATGCATTATTAAACTATAAGTTTGTTATATCTCGACAGACTGCAATACATAATATACTAAATCAAATTTAGTTATTGCGGCTTTCAACAACATTTTGGTATACTAATTTCGCGTGGTAAATAATTAGGTAAGTATTAACTACCTATATAATATAAATATTAAAATATCAACCCTTGATGTGAAGAATTAGAAAGAAACTGTGTAGGTCATAAATTAGTTATAATATATATTTAAATGAGTTCAAATATCCCAACGTTCGAATATATAAGTTTGCCCCTCCACACGCATCATAATACGTTTCTACCTCGACACTTCCGAAAGCTTCACTTCAACTCTCAGACCAGATCCAGTCCAAAACAATTCATTTAGAACTTAAGTAAGTTTTGAAAATTAAATGATTTAACTTCATATCAACGTTCATTAAAAATGTAATATTCAAATCTTATGATAATTTGTCCACATATGTAGTTTCATTTTGTTTAATAAAAAAATATCGTAATATAAATAATATAATAATTAAGCTAGTATTAAAATAGCATGTAAATAAAATTTAACTGATGCAATTCTATTTAAGTGAAGAACGAGATCAATAAAATAAAATATTATTAATAGTTAAATCGTGTTTGCGAAATTTGGTGGCGCTTTAAAACCGAAATGTTTACACCGATTGTGAGAAAACTAATTCATCGCTGAATAATGTTATTATAATCTCGTAATGTATTTATAATGTCAATTTAATAATATTGCTCTAAACATAATATCGGGTCCTTGCAACTAACAATCCGAATGCGACCGTCATTAATTAGTTTGTAATTTGTACACATATTTACTAATATTAATTTTTTTTTTTAAAGTAAACACTCATAATTACCTAGGAAAATGTATATCTTTTACAATTTTTTATGACGATACATTTTTAAGTGTTTCAATTGTTTCAATAACATAATATATTTACACCAGATTAGAATATTTTGTTGAGAATTTCTATACATCGCAATAAGTATAATAAATGGTAGATGTAAGTATTTTAAATTTTTAAAGTTGCAATGGGTATTATATGGAGTTTCATAGAGCACCTCACAACATGTTGGTCCACTATACTGACTAGGAATAAATTCCACTCATTTAAACTTGTAGAACTTAAAATTAATTAACTACTCGTTAGAAATATATTTAAATTTTAAATCATAATAAATTATATTTCGCATCATGAATAGTAAATTTATTAATTAATATTCAATTTATAAAATGTTTAGAAGCAAATCAGTAAACCAAAATGCAAATAAATAATTATAACAGTTATTTACCAGTTATCTATACCTGCTCGTTCGAAAATATTATTACTATCGTCCAAACGGTTTGTCATACATCGTCCGAGTTTCCTCGAACCGTCTGCTGTTACAATATCATCACAGTTTCGAGCAAAAAAAAAAAAAAAAACCTACGTTCCTCGTTGTCGCGTCAATAATAAATATTATGACGTGTACAAATTCAAAATAATATAATGAAATATAATATCGTTTGATGTTTTCATTAGCGTTATGAAATACGGTGTGGAACGACGTCATTCAATAGAAAATATAATTACCTAATGTTATTACTGCAGTAATTTACCATTTTTTATACACTTTTGTATGAATTTGTTTTAGTTTGACTATATAAGTCTACAACAGAACCGCTTGCCAGACGCCCACACATAAAATCTATATAATCTCTCTCTAAATTACTATAATGCCAGTTGACGGTTGCGATTGTCACTGATACGTAACTGTTGAAAACTGCATACATTTTGTCCGTAATTAAAATTTGTTTGTTTAATACCATTATGTATTTTTACTAATATTATGATGTTTTGTCAATATTATGTCCCGATTAAAAACGTGGAAAGGTAATTTGAAACATTTTATTTCATAAGCCAAGTGCAGTTTTAGTCTTCTTTGGGCGTGAATAGATTTTGTCAATTATTTGTGTCAATTTTATATCTATTGACCATTTTTTTCAATGACAACCTAATCCACGAGTCTTAAATTAATTTAAATAATTTTATACATTTGGTGTATTATATATTATAATATATATGTATTTAAAATTATAAACTTTATAATTATTGGAAGTTTTGGTTTGTCGCCTAAAGTACCACTTTAAGTCAAGTAAATAATTATTTTTAATTATTTATATATTTTTAAAAACATTATATCTGTTAATTATATTCTAAATTTGTAGTATAATGTATCTATATTGTAAAAATCACCATCTACGTATTTTAAATAAATATTATAATTTCTGTGTTAATATAGTCACTGTATTTTTATACTTAAAGAAAAACTGAAATGTTTTGATAAAATTGGTTCTAGAATCCAAATTTTGCACGAATGAGTATAACGTATAATAACGTATCTAACTACTATGAGTATACTTACTATTCGTAACTATCTGTACCAGCTATGGGTACTATAGTATTTACAATCAATGTTTATTAAAATCCTTTAGTACTGAATTTTTTTCTTTCCATTTTTATTGCTCATATTATTATCCAATTTTCCATTGTACTCAGGTTTGGCACGAAAATGACCAGCCCGAAAAAACCCGGCCTATTTTTTGGATTAAACCCACTCATTATTTCAAAAAAAAAAACCCATAAAAAAACCGTGCTACTTTTCTGGATAAAATAGAAATTCACTTATTTTTTTGTAACTTGTGTTATTTTTTAGGAAATTTACCTTTAAGGTATAATTTATTTTTCCAATTAAAGTATTAAACTGATTCGAAAAAAATTTAATATTTTTTTTTTTTTAATTAGATAAGTACAATTAAAAGTATAAAATGGAAAAATTACACATCAACGGTCAATAGAATCGTTAGCAATATTTTATTTTTAATAATAAGGTATTAGCATTAATTAAATGTATATATTTACTTTTCCTGTAAATACTTCATGAATAATCCAAACTAAAATTAACAATTAACTATGTTAATTAAAAAAAAATTCTAATTTTTTCGCATTGGTTTTTTACTTTTACAATAAAACCCGTCGAGTTTTTGGGTTTTTTGGGGCTTTATTTGAAAAAACTTGAAAAGCCCCAACCGGGTTGGGTTTTTTCTATATAAAACCGGTGTTTTTGCCAACCCTGATTTTACTACATCATAAATGATATAATTCACGCTTACTGTGGATGGAATTATAAATGTATAACTATATATTCTAATACATCTACATAACCACGATAAAGATAACATTCTAGTTGGGTAGTCGCTAGGGGGTAAACGATAAAAATTAAAAAAAAACCAAACATTATATTTTGACATTTTGACTATTATAGCGATCATAATTTTATTTTTAACAACTGGACACCAAAAAAATTGTCCTTAAAAATATGAAACTGCCTACTATTCTTGTACGTTGAACCACTGTTATAAAGAAATTATATATCTCGGATGCACGATCCGTATACTTCGTTTTAAATTGAATTTATATTTTAAAAAAAAGGTATGAAAGCTTTAAAGTAATTTTTTAAGAATTTATTTAAAACGAAAGTATACAGTTAATAATCTTTCATGATTAAAAAAGAGCTACGGCATCGATAATAATAATAAATTGTTTCACGCACGCAGGACGTTCAAGGTACATCACGTTATTGGCGTTTGCAGTTTTCCAAAAGGAGCACATTTATAGATGGAGGCTATATATAGGTAGAATCATCTTCTACCGTGTGGTTTTTCACGGTTTGTCTCATTCGGTATTGATTATTTTTAATATTATGATTATTGTTGTTGTTATTATTATTATTATTATTATAACGCCATTGTCGTCTTATTTCTACAAACGATCCAGTCTGCCGATTTCCACGTCGGTTCTTCCTGTTTTCGTTTCGACCGATCGTGTATATTATACATTGCAACTATAATACGCAGCCGAGCACGTCGATTACGATTGTCATTTTAGATTTTATTATTATTAATTTTATTTTTTTATCGGTTATTACGCCACATCATATATTTGACTTGGCGGTATACGCGCGGCCGATTCCGACGTTCAATAACATAACGCATTATACAGCACGACGTTTCCTTGTTTCGATACGCATCACGTTTCCGCCATCCTATAATATCATATTAATGTTTCAGTAATAATAATAATAATAATAACACATATTTGCATGTTTTACGTATTTTCTTGTGTTTATTATTGTATACATAGGTCGGCGTGGCGATTGCAATTATTTGTAATAACAACACAGAACGAAAAATCGCCGTTTCCCAGTGACATGTACGCAATATTATTATTATTATTATTAATTTGTAACGATCGGAGGTGGACATTCTACGTTCGGACTCGGTTGATAGTAAGCAAGAAAGCCCAGTCTACTAGAACAACTAGCGTGGTAGACGATTAAATAAATATACTTCAGATACTATGTACCAGATACCTTTTAGTAGGTATTACTTGCTATTCTGTTATCTGTTACATTACTAAAATTAACTACAACCCGTTTGAGTAAAATCAATAAACCCGAAGTCTTGTGAAAAATACTTTTAAATATAAATAAATCAGTTCAGAAGGTATCTAAATACTTTTTTATTTCATCTATTCCGTCTACACAAACGGGTTAAAAAAATTAATTTTGTAATTATTACTAATTACTAATTTAAAATTGTAATATACTAATGTCATCCATTGAAGTAGATATCATGAGAATTTACTTAGAACTTTGTACTACTTACTACTAATTATTATTAATTAATTTATATTTTAAAACTGAAATATACTATAGTTGACGAATTTCAACGTAAACCGTAAAAAGAATTTGAATTAGACCAAAAAAGGAAT
Organism: Rhopalosiphum maidis; assembly: GCF_003676215.2. Taxonomy (NCBI): domain Eukaryota; kingdom Metazoa; phylum Arthropoda; class Insecta; order Hemiptera; family Aphididae; genus Rhopalosiphum; species Rhopalosiphum maidis. The sequence goes on from NC_040879.1 coordinate 15,321,557, forward strand.
GGGTCTCATATACGTACACAGGAAGTTGGTGCTATAAAAATTATCAAAATTACCAAATAATATTTTACTATATAAAAATAACAATTTTTGTTTTTTAATCCGTTCGATTGCATGACGTGTGTGTTTATTTACTTATTTTTGGGTATCAAAATAATATTAAAACTTATAAACACGGCGGGTATTCGATAGAGAGTTTAATAAATAAGTATATCAGTGGATAATCAGTATCAGATATTATAGATTTTAGGCGGTGCATCGGTTATCGATGGAAACACTACGTGTACAATAGAACACAAATGAGCGTTTTTTCAAGTGTGTGTTTCAAATCCTCGATCAAACAATAGAGAAAAAAAAAGGGTTTTAAGTACTTACCGATATTATTTATGTGCGTGTATGTGATCACGCATATTGAGACGTATAATAATTAATAACAATTTTATGGCGATGCATCTATATAGGTGTTTATTATACAGTACAAACAAAACCCTTTTAGAGTTTTGAAATATAGATTACCCAGTAATTCGATACAAGTCACAATGGTGTACATATAACAGTATAATATAACGATATTATAAAAATATATTGATGTACGTAAGTATACGTGATGTCATCGTGTAAATAATGGTTTTTATGCAACAGACAAAAAGTTGTCCGGGACAAGCTGGAACCGCACGTGAACAATAACTCGTTTCAAATAATTATTATAACACACTCGTACAAAGCAAATTAAACCGAAAATAATTTAATGCCTTCGAATCGTCGTCACCGAGCTCGTGAAATCCAATTTTGAAATAATTCCGACGGATAATCGACTACAGTGATCATCGTCATAGGCGTAATTAGGGGGATGGCCCCCAGAATTTTTGGGTAAATGTATGTGCATGTAAACATTTAAATATTAACATTATTTTTTTCTACAATATATAACAAAATATAATAATGTTTCATTTAAACGAATAATCATTCAAATCAGTTGTAAATACCAATAGAAACAATAAATAATAATCAAATTAAAAAAAAAATTGATATAAAACATTTTTAAGAATTAAGCCACCCCCCCCCCTAACTTAAAGGACTAGTTACGCCTATAGTGCTGTAATTACAGGTATATATTCGTCTTAGAATAATATTGTCATTATCGATTATTGTCGTAGGGTTGACCCTCTTTTCACCTACAAACCCGTTAGTACATCACTGTTGCAGTAATCAGTAATAACCTTTAGTGGCAAGCGTATTTAGCCAGACCAGACCCGTGACTACATAATATTATAGTGGTACATTTGATTTACGTCTTCAAATTATCTTATCTCAGCTTAGACTATTCGACACTATTGTTTAATAGATATCAACCAAACAAAAATCATATAATATATTGTCCAAATAATTGCAAGTACGTACGATTCTTAATGGCACCGCCCGAATTCAAAATCTTCATTATGTTAAATTGATTTTAGTTTCATGTTTTAAGTTAAATGTCATATAATTTGTTTTTCTTTTTTTGTAAATAAATATTATCATAACAATACGATACGATATAATATGAACTGTGTATATAATCAATGGACGAGTTAATGACAAAATAATTATGTAGACATAACAGCACAATAATTATTATTATAATAATGTATTTAATGGTTATCATGTATTTCAACCCATTATAATATTGATATTGTCGCTTTACAATTTTTGGAAATAATTATTGTAATAATGTGGTGATTGATTATTTTCTAATTGGGTATATCTCCGAGTCTGAATGCTGTCAATAACGTAAAATTTAAGTTGAGCGCACTAAACGATGATTATGCGTATTATAAGATTAAAAAGAATAAATTTGAATTTTTAGTTAGTGGTCTTCAATTTTATCAGACTCGAGACTGAAGTCCATTTTAGTTATATTAATTATTTGTAGTAATCTATAAGTAATCTATATATAGGTACACATTTTTATACATAAAATTTTAAAAAATATCGATTAATTTAGTGTAATATTATTATGTTGATTTTATTTACTTACCAAAATTGAATACAATACATGTTTACTACATAATATATTTTTATATTCTATGCGGAGGGCTGATCAGTATAAGTATATGTATTATTATTATTATTTTTTTGTGACGACTGATTTAAAAACGCCAAAAATGCATTTATTAACTAGGAGGGTAGTTTCTGATAGAAAAATAAATGAAGAAAAAAAACAATTAGGGAATTTAATGATATCAATTTTGTTTTATTTTTAGTAATTAAAAAAATTACAACTTGTAGAAACTTGAATTTTTCAACAAACATTTATAGTTTATACCAATGAAATAATAATTTTGAAAACTGTTTAGATTATGTATAAACATGTTTTAATTTTTAATTTATTTGATTAGTCTATGAAAAAATGTTTGTTCGTGAAAAATGTTGAAAATTGAATTTAAGGTTTCCCATCACAGTTGTTATTACAGAAACCTAAAAATTTCAAAAATATAAACTAAAGTCGTTACTCATGACATACCTTTAAATTTAAAAATTCGATATTAAAACAAAAAGAACCGTTTTAATTATTTTGATTTGACACCAAAAATATTATTATTCTCAGAGATTTGAAGCATTTTATTACTGGATATTATTAATATTTATATTTACGTCAATATTATGTTTAAATTAATTTTAAATGATTATATTATACCAGGAACATATTTTTACGCGTTTCTAAGCAGTACGCAGAAATCGACTTATAACTTATGAGTTAATAACAACTACCTTAATACATATAGTATAACATTCAACGAAATAAATATCTGCATCGTTTCACACAACTTTTTACGTACAGTCAAAATGATTCATTGTACCTACTTTTAGGTAAAGTTCAATCTTTTCCTTTACTTAGATTTGTAGAGATGGTTGTATTGAATTATTATTATTATTATTATTATATTGATGCTGAACAATGTTTATTTTGATTTTTCGGCGGATACGTCTTTTCGACAGTGAAAAAGGTCCGTACGTGCTTCTATACATAAAAGCCACGCTGCATAGCATACAATGTCTATTGATTGGACGTCACGTACCTTACGTATCGTATGGTCTGTGCATCGGAATAACGTTCGTTTTTCGATAAATTATTTAGTCACGCAAGAGAGTATAAACAGACAAACAAACTACCTACACGCAATTTGCGAAAAATATTGTAGTTGACAATAAAAAAAAAAAAAATGTTCATTCTAGTGAATTCGACTCAAGAATCGTTTTTCGTATTCGACAGTATTATCATCGTAGTAGCAATATAAGAGAAAATTACGATATATAGTGACAATAATAATATTACACTTTCATTCTGACTCGCGTGGCGGGTGGAACTCTTTTCATCCGACAGATTTTTTATCAGTTACAAATTTAGATATAGTTACAATGAAAAAAATGTGCGAGTACTGTTCTGTTATATTTTAGGTTTCAAATAATATCAATAATGAAAATTTATAATTAAATACTTGGTAAAAATGTCAAATCTCTATGATTATTCATTTTAAATTACAACAAAATAACAAAAATCACTTTAGGATAAATAGTTATTTTACGAATGAACACATAATGTCTTAAGCATTTAAACTTTTCAAATGCTCATGTAAAACTAAATTTGACTTTCCAGTAGAAATAAAGAAATCGATTTTATAAAAAAAAAATTGTCTAACGTAAAAATTTCCATTTTTCGTTAATTTTTATTTTTGTTATTCCAGATTATTTAATAAAATACTGAGAATTTTCTATTATTGAACCTCCATCATCCTTTCTAATTTTTTTAACGGGAATGACTCCAAATTTTATAACCGAAATTTTCCTACCTCCAAAAGTTGATAATTGTAAAATCAATACATTCATCTTTTTCATCAACTCTAAAATTGTAATATTTGAGTTTCTTAATGTTACTCAGATACCACTGTAAGGAAGCGAAATTCATTGTTTTCCAAATGTATATGTCTGCTTCAGTTTATAAAATGATACATGAAATCATTTTGTTTTCCGAAATATATTTTAAAAAGTATTATTCATAATTTATAATTATCTCTATATTGAATTATATGTTTTTCATTGTCCTTAAAACGTTTTATTATTTCATGGTTATTTTAATTTCATTTTGATCGCAATTTCGCATTGACTGCTATTTAGCTGATTTAAATATTGGCAAATAAAAGTTTTAATTTCTTATTTCTTATTACAAATTAAGAATTTTTAATAAATATATTTATTTTATTTGGGGGGGGGGGAAGGTGAAATAATGAGTTTTGTCTCTTCGCTGCAGTATTTGTCAGGTAACATTAATATTAAATATTAAAGTTTTTCATTACTGTAGTCATATTGTTTTAAGTGCTAACCTAAAAAATGGCTTAAGTTCATAGCGTAGAACAATAATATCTAGTCGAAACAATAATGTCTCTTGTTACCACTGTATTCTACACCGAAGTGGCTATTTCTTCATGTTATTTATTTAAAAGTGTTCGCACTCCCCCCTCACCACAATTCTCTAAGCCACCCACAGACGCAAAATTGTGTGTAAAGATAGCTACAGTTATATATTAAAATATTGTAATATTCTATGTGTACTTAAGTTATAATATACATTATACGTCATGACGGGCATAATCTCATTGTCTTCGCGAACATATAATAATATATAATATATATTTTGATCGAAAGATCGATGAGTATTGTTATTGTTATGTACGGTGTGTGGGCCGAGTCGGAAAAATTCAAGGACGGCGCACTGTGTATAATTATTTACCATACTTAATGTATTGCGACGATATTGTTATTGTAGGTTTAAACGCAACAAATTTACAAACGCTACGAAATATGTTTATATGAAAATAAAATCGC
>NC_040879.1:15326516-15384245 GCF_003676215.2 Rhopalosiphum maidis
TTTTGCATCCGTAAGATTTTTCGTATGTATAATTAAGCTTTGAACACGTATTAAAATCGATCCATTATAGCCTATACAATGAGGAGAGGTACCACTTAAAAACCTACTATGGCAACAAAACCAAATTTTGATTTTTTCTTAATAACATTTTATTTTTATTTTTATTTATTAAAAAATCGTTCTTTTTATTATGTTCATTTTTAAGTGAATTATTTTTTTTGATTGACGCATTTAAGTTTCTGATTTATTAAACTTCAGCAGTTGAACATTAGTACATTATGATGTTACGATGTATCCACATATTGTGTTATCTTACTGCAGTGCAAATTAGCAGTCTGATTGAAACGACGTTCCCGGACTGCAACATGTGGCATTTACAATATAAAAATAATATGATTTATTGTATACTAATTATTAAGTATCATATTTTTATATTATATATTTTACGAACAAGACTAAAATTTCAATCACTAATGATTTATTATTAGTTATTACCATGGTCAATAAAAAGCTGCTTGTCCCTTGCTATTTGCTCTCATATATCGATACATATGGTATGCGCTATTAATTTTGTGCTGTTATGCATATACATATCCTATAGCGGCTATAGTATAGCCCTATAGTGAAATTTGAAAATTTCAAATTATTCTTTTGGGATTAGTATAACACTAAAATAATATAATAACAGTTATGTTGAATTTTGTTGTCTAATCACAGAACATAAAAGAAATTTTAAACACCTGCATTGGTGCACTAGTGCTAAACGTAAATACGAGTTTTAATCAAATGCGGATTTAAAACACACTGTGTAATAGATTATCACATCTTGTCAATTTTTATATCGATACCATATAATTATGCAACCTAACAGTTGTCATTTAGCTCCGTGTAAATTCACTATGAATCCTGTATCCAAAGTTGTTTTGCTAATAGCCATAAAATATAATATACGAATATAGTGTAATAACTGTTAGTATATATTAGCACACTTAATACTAAACTGTATATATTACACCTAATAATACGAGTACATTAATATACGTATTAAGTACATTAAAACCGGTGTATATATATTTTGATGTTGAGTATAATGATACCCGACACGATTTCGTGTACGTTAAAATCCCCAAAATATTCAAAGATATTGTATACCTATATCAACTGTTCTTCCGCCACTATATATATATAATATATAATATGACAACGATGACGTTATAAACCGGAGCGACGTCGGTCGGCAGACCAATAATGCTCGTGCGAGCGTTTGTTATCTTAATTACTATTACACGTATATGTCGTGTATATGTGTGCGTTCATTATATACTGTATATATTATATTATAAATTATACGACAGTCTCGCCTTTGTGGTCGTCGTGGTGGCGGACGCCTAGTAATCTGGGTTGTCGACCGCCGCCGAATTCCATCGCGATGACGGCTATAAATTCACTAATAACTATAATAAACACAATAATAACATTCATAACAATATATTATTATTATATATTTATTATTTGTTATTATTAAAGCTATTGTAAAATATGATACAGATGTTGCTTCGACAACAAGACAAACGCTAGTCAACAGTCATATTGTAGGTACCAGGTACCTACCGTACGATTTGTACGTATGTTATACGTGAGGTGCATATTATAAAAAGTGCTTGGACGGTTTAATGATGAAACCACAACATTAATCCAGGTCTGGGGCATCTAATTAACCTATCCATCGATGTTATAGGACATTTTTTGACTACTGTAGAATTTTGAAGGGCTGAAGTTTTGAAATTAATTATTGACGGTATATTTATATACGTAGGTACAGTGTGTTAACGGCGTTAACGCTAAGAAGTAAGTGGTACCATTAATATTTCAATTGGATCTTGGATGATTTTAACATAATATGTTTTCGGGCATTGAAAGAGAGTGCCGAAATACACATTTTCCACAAATTTCAATTTTTTAACCTTTTCAGTAACATGCGTGCACAATACAACTTATCTTTTTTTTAATACTTTTTTATAAATTATTATTTTAGCCATTTATAAATATTAGAAATACATGGCCTAATTTTTATTTATAACCATTTGAAGTTATTAGATTTGTACAAAATCACTAAAATTTATAATGATTTTGTTATTAAAATTTAATTTAATTTAAATTTTATAATATAAATATTAACTTAGTAATATAGGCTGATAAATTGTCTTCATAAAGAATCATTTTTCGTATACAACGATTTATTACAGTGTACTTCTGATTTGTATTCATTTTACATCTAATATAGATCAAAACAGTTTCTACTTTCCCCTTTTTTATTTTGCATATTTTGTTTCATGTAACATATATCATAAATGCAAATTATTAAATATTTTAACTATAAGTACGAAAATGCGTGTTTTATGATTACATTTGAATTTTTAACGAAATTAGTGTCAGACTAGAAGCCGCGTTGTATTTTTAATTGATATTAGTTTTCAAAAATTGATATTTATAACGTTTCATATTATACTTCTTATTTCATTTTCTTAAATCAATTATGTTGTCTTTGACGAAAACAAATTTAAAATTATATGAATTTAGGTATTTTCTACGATTATTTTAATACGAAGCCAAATAATGATTATGATTAAATAAAAAGTAACTTAATTTAATCTATTTTGAAATTATAAGATACTTCTCTTTTAAAATAATTAGTAAGCCATTGTATATTTTATTATATTTTTATTGCATATTTTAAGAAAATAAAATGCACATTTTACTATTTTCGTATAAATCTTAATTTATAACTTCTAAAGAATAATATAGATCAGCGGTTCTTAACCTGTGGTCCGCAGCCCCCTGGGGGTCCGTGATACTCATGTTGGGGGTCCACGGCAGCTTTAAGAATATTAAAAATAAAATAATTTATATTACAGTTTTATGAAAAATTAAGTTTAATAAAAATAATTATAAATATGTATGTTTTGTTATGTCTACATTATATAATTTGTAATATAAAATAATTATTATAATATTAGTTATGATAACATTCGATGTTTTGTAAAAAAAAAAAGGTTATTCAACAAAAAATTGGTAGGGGGTACACGATTTCTAAATATCTTTCATTGGGGGAACGTGTTCTACAAAAGTTTAAGAACCGCTGATATGGATAGTATATAGTAGAACGTTTTAGAACGTAGAACTAGAACAGAAAGTCAAATAAATTGCTAGGAACTTTACTTAAAAATTGAAAAAATGTATGGTTTTTAAAATGTAGTTGAAGATGGTTTGGAGATCTTAAAAACGTTAAACATGGTAAGGACCTTTTAAATTATCAAAATATCAATAAAAACTAAATATATGTATATATTATTATATCTATATAATCGTTATAATATCACTGGTAGACTACCGCGACGCGACGTCTACGTAATACCGGATGCCAGGTCACGACAATCCAGAACTATCATTATAACAACTTTATAAGTCCCTTTTAAAACTCCTGTTGCTCTAATGCCTATTTATATATTTATTGGTTTGGTTAAGAGTAAAGTAGAATACAACTGTCATTCTTGCAATAATCGGCCGTCGGCCGGTGCACGGTGGATATACATACATTTACATTTGTACGTTATTAATTATTATTTCCACACGTCGGACAAAAGCGACATTCGTACCGTCGTCCATATACCGAAAATGTATAATAATAATAATATTATGTACAACAAAGATGACGACGACTAACGTTTGGGGCGTGTGGTCGCGAACCTAATAGCACACACACGACATAACATTATAATATATATTATATACAGACACACACACACACACACATATATATATATATATGTATTACAAGCAGACGCGTACGACGAATATAATAATTATATATCACACGCGGAGAGAAAAAAAACATTAGGTATATTATATACGTATAATAATATTGTTAATATGTATAGAAATACCCGAACACGCGATAGAGAGTCTAAGACAGCGACTGCAGTCGGGTATACTACGGACAACGACAACGATGACGGCGACGACCCGAAAAAAATGTAATCTATTAACGCGCGCGCGTTCGTGTGTCTGCCAGTTTGTGTATAGGTAATCTCACTAATGTCCGTACGTGTAATTCGACGACGAGGACGACCCCGAAAAATATAAATTAATGTATGTTTTAATGCGTGTAATGATGTTAACGCATATAAGACGACCCGGGCAATTAATCGATACGAATGTGATACGTATACAGTCGCGTCGCTTATACGTATATGGTATAGTACGCTATAATAATATAATATGTAGCGTGTATACTTGTTGTACTGCTATCACTACTACTACTTCTACTACTACTACTACTACTACTACTACTACTACTACTACTACTACTACTACTCCTAATAATAATAATACTAAATACTAATACTACTTACTACTACTACTACTACTACTACTACTACACGTATTATTATTATTATATTAATATTATTATAGTAAAATGCTCTCGGCGGCGAAACCAGTTTATCCATTACCACAGTGTATTGTGCTATACGCACGTACACACGGGTCTTGCCCGTACTACAACTCCGGCGGCGACAATCTTGGCCGTCGCGTACGATAAAAAACTTTTAAAAAAAACTGGTCGCACCGCCGCCGCCGCCCTTATCAGTCTACGAATGCTGCTATTACTTACGAGCCGGTCGCCGGACGCCGACGATACCGAAAAGCCCATGTCACGCTTTGTAATATAATTATTGTGCTCCTCGGAAACGATAACGGTGAAAAAAAAACGAACACCCTATAATGATATGACACAAGACGAACTACAGTCGTTGGAATTGTTTTTACCACGAAAACGTTTACAGTTAACTTGGCACAACGGCAGCGGCGGCGTTTTCCCATTTTAAATAATTATTGACATAACGCCGATTTTAAAATTTAGTAAATAATAATAATAATAATTGTAAATAACATTGAATACGGAGAACCACTGGTTTTAGTTGTTCGCGTAGCCGCCGCCGTCGCGCCAAGTTATTTGCCATCGACAGATGACAATAAGAATAAGAACACGAGAATAGTTTTGCGAATACTTTTTTTTATAATAACCAAATTATTGGAAATAAAAGGAAGCGTACAACACGACCGATTAGTCACATACATTAGCCATTATTATTATCAACTGTGGCACTGAATACGCGATTTATATTCCGGTCGACACCAACAGTTGACTATGAGTAGGTAATAATTACCTTTTACAATTATTATAGGCTCTCTATGGGTAAAATCAACCCGGGGTCAATAAATTTTTTTGAAAAATTCAAACTTATCTTCATACAAAAAATCGGAAAAAGGCTTAATTCAATAAAAGTGATGGCATGTACCAAATTATCAGCATATAAAAATAAATTTTGGCTTTCTTTCAGAAAAAAAAATGATGATAACAATAATATAAAATATTATGATTCATGAAGACATGAACAATATGGTTGTTATTTAATAAGTTTTATAAAAATAATGTACCATGCCATGTGGTTAATGTGGACATCGGCAGCGAACGTCATCGTCGTTTCGAGGTCGAAATATAAAATTAACAGACTTTTTCTGTACTTGTTACAACTTTTATATAAAATAATAATATATTTTTAACCTTTGTGCAACACCGTTGCGCCGAGTTGAAAATAAAAAATTATTAACTTTTCTAACTTCAACGATTCCCGATAAATAAAGTGAATAGAACATTTTATTTTTAAAAATCAGGTCAAATCATGTCCTGAGTACGCTATTATTAGTCGTTCAGACTAAACTAATCTCGGACTAGCCCAAATCTCAATACTTGGAAAGACACCACAAAATTAGTGTAATGCCATTCTTCATTCAATTCAAAATCTGTATTAAAATTAAGCTATTCAACCGGCGCATTTTTAAACAGCGCGATACCTCCGTTTTTATTATCAAAAATTACACGTTAATACTTAATGCATATATTTTATTTTGTAGAGTTGTATTTAATTAAATTCACAATTTCAACCGTACACTTGGGCATAATAAATATACTACTGTATAAATTATTCATGGTATACTACTATACAAAATTACTAATTGATAAACATATTTTTTTAATAAACAGAATTAATTAAATTAAAAACTCCATATATAAATGCAATAATTTTGATTTAAAAATTAACGGCACTCCGTTCATAGTGTCAAAGGATCATTGGATCAAACTTACGTATGTCATCACTGATCAAATATTTTTCTCTTGCAGTGGATTAGTGTATATTTTGTTAGTTATAACTTATTAGTGTGTAACGTTATATTTTTAATAGCTATATTAGGAACTAGTTACTAGTATGAAACTAGCCTAAACAATTGTGAAACCACCGGTGGTAATCGGATGGTACTTGGGTCGTTTAGCCCTTCTCAAAAAAAAGAGTAAAAATACTCGTTACCAGAATCTCTAAGACCTCAAAGCGTTTATTTTTTAGTTTTTGTTAAAAGTTTTGAATAATATACATTATCATGCGATTTTCATTCAACGAGTGTATAATTTCCCACGATAGTTAGGTTAGGTTAGTATATAGTATTATATTAAATTCGGGGGTGCGCAGCCCCCGGCGGGCCACTATATCCAGTAATATACTATACCCCTCACCTCCGCAGATTTCTTGTACCTAGGTATATCAAATCTGCGTATGCCGAAACCAGAATTATGTTTGTACTCGTACCAGACGGGTAATAACCAGTAATCGTCGTATACCTGCCGATAAACAAAGTGTGGTGTAATATCGTGTCGAGGCTGTCGTACGCGGTGCAATAGCGTGTACACAGCCGCAGCGTGTCGTTGGACACGATTATAATATTGTTTATCAACACGAGACGACACGACTGCAGCAGCCAGCCGCGATGACGGTCGGCGGAGATCCGACGATCCCATCGAAATCGAATAGCAAACGAACCGGATCGCTAGCGACGACGAAATGCCTGGCAGTGTGTATATACGTATACTGTACACACACACAATGTATAAACCCGCTGTAATACATAATATTATCCGCGTGCATTCCCACTCGTCGGCGGAGGGCGGAAGTAATTACCACTCGCCCGTCCGCCCAGCGAGTCGGTGCGGTGCGCCCGCGCGCTGTACACTAACCAACTTTAACGGGCCACCGGGTGGACGGAAAACCCGCGGCACGGTTCATTAGGGAAAAACCCGTGCGCGCGCGTGTGCGACAAGCGCGCAGCCGCCGTCGTTTCACAGCGCTGCATTGTATTATACACGTATATACGAATATATTTTAATAATAATCCACTGCGTTATTATATTGTATACAACAACAGCGTACAGCTAACATAGCCGACGCGCCGAGCCGATGAACCGCGGCGGACTCTGCTGTGCACCGGTTTAATAATAAATATACACCGTCGCGTCGTGGTGTGCGTGCGTTTGGTGTGTAAACCGGGCGGGCGGGCGGGCGGTCGGTCGGTCGGTCGGTCGGTCGCGCGCGCGCGCGCCAAGCGTAAAATATGTAATTATTGTCGTTCGGCGCAACACACGCACACGGGCGCGCAATACACGCCGCCGCCGACTGACTAACCGACTGAGTGACGCTACTCATTTCCTATATTTAATAATATAATTTCGTCGCACACCTGCCGCCGCCGCAGGGTTTGCGCTCCGTCGCTCGTCGCGCCGCGTTTTTTTTTTCACAATTTTATTGTTATTATTGTACACAGACGTCGTCGGCGCTCGGTGCGCGCAGGAAATCCTCGTTACGCCGCCGATCAGTGTTGTTGTTATTATTAGATTCGTCGATACACACAACGCGGCGACGTCGTTACGCCTATTAATAATAGCGCATGACAATAATATCGTAGGTATTAGATACAACTCTGGAACTCCGCCGAAGCCCCGTTTCTGTTCATTTCTTCGCACCATATTGATGATAATACCGACAGATTGAAAATAATCTGACTGATCGACTAAGGTGTGCCCCCGTGTTAAGCGCAACTAGACCTCTAAAACTGTTGATAGTTTACCAATTGACGGTATTTCATTAAAATAATAATAGTTGGGTATAAAAAACAAGAGGTGCTAATTTAAACTTGAGGGTGCTAAAGACGTTTTTTGCACCCTCAAGTTGCGCCACTGGTTAAGCTTTCTTCGTGCGTCGAGTATAACCCGCGATGACATAAAATATTTTATTATGTACACGAACAGGATGTAGAGTGGAGCTAAACTTGTTGTGAATATGGGGAAAGTTGTGATATATTTATAGTTTATGTACAAATTTACTTACCAAGCTAATAAAAAGTATATTTAAATTTGAAGGCGTGGGTTAAAAGATAGATGATAAATAATTATAGAATAATGAAAGTAATAATGAATGGCAAATAAGATCTAGTCTGGTGATGGTGAACTGATATTATAATTTTAAACAGCAGTAGAACCAATCTGGAAGTTTTGATGTAAAGGTTATGGTTTATGTCAATGGCTTTTCTGACTTTAAGAAGGAGATAAAATGTAAACACCACCCTCTTTCTATCATTAAAATGTAATTATAGACTGTATAATGTGGATAGATCAATGTATTAATCAATACTCAAATTAATGCTGTTTTACGGAATGTCTGTGATTTGAATTTTAACGTATATTATGTTACGGAGTATTGTTCCACGTAAATATTTTGTTGACCAGAATTAAAGGTGTACATTTTGAACTCGAATAAAGTCTAATATATGTTTTTACAATTTTATCTACGTAATTACGTCATGTTTTGCAATATATACTAATAATTAGTGATGTTACAATTTAATCATGTCATAATAGGAAAATAAAAAATAAAGGCGCGGCTTCAGCCTCTCTAAATACATTTACTAAGTTCCGCTTATCGACGGACGGCATAGTTTTGGCCACGGATTGTCGTCGAGTGTCACTACTGATTAGTGTGAAAGTGTACCATGGATACTATTTATCGATGTAAAAATAATACCACCACGTTCTACATGCTATACCCAAGTCCAAACTAAAACGTATATAAGCGTTTAATCAATGGCTCTAGTTCTGGTATTTCCGATTGTAATGAAAGTAATAAAACACAAAATTTATGTAGATAATAATATGAAATCGTCATGTCTTGCCAAACCATCGAACACAATGACTTAACTCAAAATCCACTGAATGTTTCAATGCTCATCGGTTCAAGCGCATTATCGCGCGGCGTTTAACTATATATACATATTCGGAAATCACGATCTGTCCTATACTCGTCCGTTCTGGCCCACAGTATAGGTCAAATAGAGGGTCAGATATACATAATATTATTATTATGCATATACGAGAACTTGTCGTGGTGCGCCCGCGTGCAATACTCACACATTACACACACGTAATAACGATAATAAGAGTGACGTGATTTTCTTTCGCGCCGGGCGTTGTCCGTCTTAACCACGGCCTGCGCACGAATCGTGTCCGCGCGAGACGCCCAAAAAATAAAAATCGTACATCTCCGCTAAACATTAATAATCGTGCGGCGGCGGTGTCGGTCGTGCTGCGGCCGTCGGTCGTACCGTATAATATACGCACTACGCGCACTTATGATATTATTGTAATCCGGCGAGATGTCGACCCGAGGCAGCGACCGATTGCGGTTATTCCTACGGGCTATAATATTATATTAATATACGCAGATAGATAGGTAAGTGTAGGTGCGCACTAGAACGGACCGTCGCCCCTAATGGCCGTGTTGTGGACTACGTGTTTTCCGACCAAAAACAAACACTCTCGACCGCAGCGACACCGTCTTGGCGAACGATTTCCATTTAAGCTGCGCCGTTAAACACACACGCGCGCTGCATAGGTACCGATCACGGGTTATAGGTGTCATTATCGCGGTCGCTGTCCCATAGAGCCGTCGTTATTATAATAACGATCTCGTGTTTCTCGTTTCTTCTCGTCATCGGAAATCAGAAAAACAAATATACACACGATAATAATGACCGCGCGATCACGACGCGACGCACACCACAATGATATGATATTATGTACCCGGTAAATTATAAACCGGAGGTCTCTAGCTCGCGTTATCGGATGTAATGATATATTATAACATCATTGTTGCGTACGGGCACACAGCATATTGTACGCTCTGAAGTCTCGTAATAAATAATAATGAACGCGTTCGGGCACCACGATGCGCCGCGCGCGTACACCTCCCGACGAATTAGTGGTCCGCGATCGTGTGTGTAATAATCGACGTCGACGAGTGTCATTGTTTTCTCTGTATCGTGTATGGCGTATATTATTATTATTAAGCTAATAACCACCCGACGACGACGGACGGAGTGATAGTCAGTCAGTCAGACGCAGAGAGAGAGAGAGAGATAGAGAGTGAGTGAGAAGAAGATTGGAAGAAAAAAATGGGATTGCGTGCCCGTGACGTGTTATGGTCTGCGGGACGTCGAGGTGGTATCCTCGTGTGTTGGAGACGCACGTGCGGTGTGTGCGGTGTAATCGTCGCTGTGGTTTGGAAATCTGTCGCCGACGACAAGACGGTTTGCACCCATTATAACAATGTATACGCCTATTATAATATTATTATTGTAAAATATTATTGACGACAAGCGGCTCCGTACATATCATTATTTTGAGATGTATACGCCTCCGATTATGTACAATATGATATTATTTAGTATAAGCAACGACCGACTTAATTTCTGTTCCTCTCCGCCAAGCCCGGATTAAGAATTTTGAGACTTCAATACGAAATAAAATAAAATTGTCTATAATTGTATTTTTTATTTTATAAAACATAAACATAAAATACAAACACGTATGATTATTTGATTAAAATTTGTTCTATCTTTTACCGAAGCTAAATTGTAAAAGTATCAAGTGTTCTATTTTCAAAATTAAAGTTTTTTTTTAAAATAAATATTTGTTTGTATAATATACTATAAGAATTACAACTTACAAGTATTTGGTATTTTCTGTTATACGTAATATTTAAAAGTAATAATTATGAAATATGAATATATGTTGTAAAATTAGAGACTTCAAAAAATCTCGCTTTGTAGACCAAGGGTCATCATCCCCCTCCCCTTAATCCGGGCTTGCTGTTTTCGTGTGTAACATATTTAGTATGACCAAACGTCTCACTTGGAGGATTCGCTTCTCCCTTTTAATAAATAATCCCACATTCAGGAAAATAGCAAATATTAATTTTTTTTATGATAAGAACAAAATTTTATTATCTATGGTCTACGGTTTTAGTCATGATGTAGAAAACTTTTTCTCTTTATTAATATCTTCATTTTACCGCAATTTTACTTTTTAGTTATAACATTGATACCATAGAAGTATATTGATCACTATCATTATCTAATCACCAATAATATTATCATGGTATAGAAATATCATCACGGTAGTCATTACGGTATTTCACATATCACGCCATGATTTTATTTTATATTTTTTTTAATTTTATTGTTATTATTTTTATCCTTAAGATACAAATAGTCTACACTCTACAAGTATATTATAATGTAACTTCTCTTTTGTTAATATCTAAATGTTTGATGTTATAATATATAATGTACTATGTACAACATTAATAGATTCTTACTTATATACTTGACAAAAAATTAACGCAGTATTCAAATTTTATAAATACAATACTACTTATTCACATTATATTAAATAATATTAAAGTAAAATTAATTAAATCATAATAATTTAATAATTGAAAGTAGGTATCGATAGTTCTCAATATTTTTTTAGAAAGTATTTGCGATTGGACAGGAAAATCATAACCACAATTAATATGTTGTATATCTACGTAAAATAAAACTAATTGTTGTATAAATGTGCGTATTTGATGATCGAGGTTAAGTATCTTTCGTCGCCAATTACGAATAAGTTTTTTTTCAATTACTTTATTAGTGTTTTTACTTATTACTTTGTTCCACTTAGGTACTAACAACGTAACCAAATAATGACAGAATTATTCGTCTGCCGTGTCATAATAATAATAATAATAATATTATAGCAAGATAGACATGTTTATTTATCAACGATAACTATATACACATGGGTCTTGTCGAGTAGCTTTTTCCCCACATTACGTCCCAATAATTGTATTATCCTATCGTATTATTTGTCGATACGACGATACCGATCGTTGACGTGGACTCGTTCTGTATGGGTTTATAATGATAATGATGATAGATATTATATTATACAAACGATGTATTATAGTGTAACAATAATGTGCGATGGTGAACCAAAATAAAAATGTATATAATATTATAATAATAATTAGATTGGAGGTTAGGTCGGTCGCGGTTGGATGCGAAAATAAAATAAAACACGTAGGTAAATACAAACGACAGCGACGACGATTGCTGGCAATAATAACCAATTACCGTCGTAGCTGTTACGACGGCGATAATAATAATCGTCGCGGTTTTCCGCCGCCGTGTTCATCATTACGACGATAATAATAATCCGGAAAACCGAAAAAACCAACAAGACCGCCACCGCCGCCGTCGCCCGCCCGCCACATCGCGAAGAACGGCCCCGTCGACCGGTGCGGTAAACGGCGATGACGAGGAGCTCGTGCTGTGTACCGCCGCACCGCCGCCGCCACCTAGCGCGAACGCAAACAAACACGACTAATTGCGGCTTAAAAGGGGCACACTACCGCCACCACCACTACTGCCGCCGTCGTCTGTATTATAATAATACCAATAATACAATGCCCCGGGGTACGTGGATATTATAATATTTATTATTATATATCATAATGTGTGTGTGTGTGTGTGTGTGTGCACGTATGGAATGTGTAATATCGTTTTTATTGTAACCGCGCGCGCGTGTTCGGTACACGTTATTATTTATACCCACAACAAACCGAAACGCGATATTATATTATAATGACGCGACTGTGACTTTAGGGTTAAGCCGCAGAGATGACCGTGTAAACTGTTTTTTTTCTATCCAAAGTCGTTCCGTGCAGATGAACCGCTAATCGTCGTTTGAGCACTACTTACTATACTTTTACAAATGGATTATAAAACTCGAACATGATAATCAGATAATATTATACCATTACACGGTCCTAGTTTATAATATTCTATAATGCATTATCTAGCGGGATCGAGCTCGACTAGCAAGCTCGCCAAGCTGTCTAAGGGTAAAAAATAAGTACCTATTACTTCTGTTATGGACAATAGATTCGAGACATTACGGTTCAAAATAAATCATATCACTCCCCACAAAACTTTTCGAACACCGTTTAAGGAAATAATTTATTTTTGAATAAATGGCTCCTTATAGCAACGAGGTAATGGGTCCTTATCAAATCTAAGAAGGTGTTGCACTGTTGACTGTGGCATCGTACACCAATACACCATTCCTTTCGATGTTTATGTGGTAACATAATATTCTGCATAGTCTTTACAAAACAATACTAAACATTATAAATTTATAAATCACTTATCAGTAGTTGTTCTTAACACTTAAGTGTTGTAACTGTATATAAATAGACAATATTATTTATGACAATTGTTTTGACCGAATAATAAGTTAAATAAATCTTATTTTCAAATTATAAATATAATTTCAGCTTTATACACATTATTATATTTGTTTGATTAATACTATTTTTAGTATTAATTTAATTTATTGTTATTAGAAAATTGTATTACCCTACCCATTTCTGTAATAATTAGTTTATGAGTTTATAGTTACAATATGTTTAAGCATTGATTATTTATATCAATGGTTTAAGTAATTTTTGTTTGTTATGTTTTGTTAGAACTTATCAAATAGAGGACAAAATTATACAGACTTATTTTTCAATTTAGATAGAAGTTAAAAATAAATTGTTTGTATTATATTAAACTATATTATAATATAGTCCATTAAGATTTAAGAATTATAAATTGAAAATATTAGATTTTTTCTAAAATATGTTATTATAATTACAATTACTGTAAACAACGTAATTGTAGTCTATTTTGTTTTCCAAAAGCAATTGGCTGAGGTTATGAGCGGTCCGGGTTATAAAAAAATATAGTAAATTGGACTATCGAGTTTTAACTATGTGATGGTTGTCATTACTTTCAAATAATTGAAAACATTAATACAATATAGTGGATTCCCCTCCTAGAGTGTACATGATATATGAGTGACAGTTGATGTGTAAACTGTTCGAAACAGTGACCACCTACCTAATGAGTAGACACGACTAATTGCAGCTAGAGCATTGCCTAGTGGCTATTTCATAATGATGATAATAATAACAAAAATAATTTATAATTTATAACATTAATAATACCAACAATATAATAGGAATTTATTATGTATCGTAATAATGTCATTTTATTGTAATCGTACTCGAGCGTGCAGAATATAATAAAAATAATAATAATGTATATGTACAGTGTTTCGTTTTACCCATTGCAATATCTCCCAAAATAATAAAGATATCATGATTTTGATTTTTAATAAGTTTCACAGGGACAAAAACTACAAGTATTACACGTTTTAATTTATTTTATGTTTTGGTAAATAAGTTAAAAAATATATATTTTTTATTTAATTATTTTCAAAAAAAAAAAAAAAAATGGAAAATAGCCATTTTGTAGAGTTCATTTTTCTGAAAATATTGACGTTTCAACATTTTAATTTCATTAATCTCCTGATTTGGCTGATTTTTAATATTTTTTCTAGTTTCGAGAAAAACTGTGAATTACACTGAAAGCGTTCGCCGGCCGTACGAGCACGCGAGCCACATGCTTAATACATTGATACCACTATCGTATTAAATATTTAATTTGTATTTTATTTCGATTTTAGAAAAAAATATTGTCTCAGAGTCTATATAAAATTGGGGCTATTCCATTGTTCCATAGCCTTTATTATATTAATTTGAAAAAAAATACTGTAATATTTTTATTTTACAATATCTTTATAAAAACACTTAGGAGTTGGAATATTGTTAGTGGAAGTGGTAAATGTTTATAGATTAAGATAAAAATCCTCCTTTTTGCTATTTTTAAAATAAAGTATCTGAAATTGTGAGTATATTTTTTTTTTTGAAATTTGATTTTAAAATGTCAGCCTGATTGACTTACAAGTACCTATAGTACTTATTTTTAGGTATACACATTAACACAAAAATACAAAACCATAATAAACAATTGAAAAATGATTTTTGGTTTAACAGCTAAAACACCTGTTATACACCTTGTATACAATTACATTTCATATCGATTTTTTTAAGATATTTAAAATATTATAACGTTAATATAATAATTAATAACCGTTTACTCAGTAATATTTGACTATAGTTCATCATTTTTATTCTTTTTGTATAATATTGTTATGATGTAATATGATAATTAGAAGAATATAAATTAAAATTGACGTTTGGAACATATAAGTACTTTATTATGCTTAATATTTAGTCATATTTAACTTAGTATATTATTTTTTTCTTGTTATGCTCAAAATATTATTATAAAAATATTTTTGATATTTTTAAATTACCATATAAAATCTTCCGAGAAACTTATACACTTTTTAATCAAAATTGTTCGTAAAAAATGAAAATACGTATTCTGTATAGTATTATATATTAACACAAATTAAACATTATTTCGATTACTCGAGTGTATTTCGTATTTTACTAATTAACTGTTATTATAGAATACGCTAAATTTGATTTCAATGATAAATCAATGTAAATTGGTACAATGAAAAACTATTCTAATCGGATACTGTCTTTTAATCTATACATTATAATGATATTATTATTATTAATTTATTTTTCTATTAGTACCTACTACCTATATTATAGTATGTTGGACAAATTTTTGTCATTAACATCGAAAATATATTTATCTATTATTTTAATACGATACATACTTACTATATTAAAATATTATACATTATTGTTACAATACAAGTAGGATAACGTAGAACGTTGTGAATTAATTCTTGGTAAAAATAGCTTATAAGTTATTTTAATCTAAATATTTAAAAGAAAATCATCGTGTATAACAAATATTAAACTGTTTATAAAGTAACAAACTGTCCCCACGAATAATTAATTTTGGATTACAATAAAATAACTAAAATCCTTATTTTTTTTAAAATATAAATTTTTTCAACTTTTGAACTTGAAAATTGTATATATTTTGTATTGGTTAGATATGCAATTTACGAAGAACCTTGTATTACATTTTAATGATTTTTTACTCTAAAACAAAAATTGTATTATATATAAATAGAAAAAATAAAAAAGTTTATAATTTCATAGATCTATAAATCTCAGTTTCTCTAATATTCTTCATAATTGAATATTGAAGCATTGTTTTTGTTATAAAAGATAATGACAAACATAAAAAAATCTTGTGTAAACAAATATTATAAATCGCTGTTAAGCCATTAAAATAATATATAAGTATATCGCTCCGTTCAGATTCTAAAATTTAAATAATAAATATTAAAGTTAATCCTAATTAGGACTATATAACAATTAGTTGACTGTCACGAATGGATAGAATCTTTTTGGGTATATTATTACAGATATGCCGTTATTTTTAAGCTCATGATACTCGTATGATAATATTCCTTGGTAATTTTATTAACATCGCAATGAAGACGACGTTTGAGTGCACATTATAATTTAAATAATACTATATTATATTGTAGGTACGGCTGCTATAATTATTAGTGTGATTATAATATAGAGAGGAGTCGCTCCGACCAAGACTGTCGACGACAATTACACAACCACATGGGTATGCACGTCGTCACTACGAATTCGTGGTGATGACTCCGTACTCGGAGTACTCCGATTGTCGGACCACTTGCCGAGATAGAATCAGTCACAACCGTTGGGTTTGACTAAAATTTACATTTTTTCTTAACATTATATTTTTATCATATAACTAAATATAATAAATTATTAATATTTTTTTTATTATTCACCAAAATAATCATGATAGTTACTAATATTTAAATTTATAGCTATATAAAAATAATATATACTCCACTATATGTTTAGGTCTCTCAAATTGCCTGTTCGGGTAAGTACTGAAGCTCTCTCCCTAGTGGCCTAGCCGTTCACACTAGGTACATTTTGTTGTTTCCGACTATATCATTAAAGGCATGTCGATATAAAAATAATTATTCTTATACAAATATTTTTTTAACATTTACAATTGCTCACCATCAATGAATAAGTGAATGTATTATGTAATCATATAGTTGTAAAGTTGTTCATGATTATTTCATTATAACATGATGTATAGGTACTTAAAAAAATATAATCTGAGTTATTGAATCCTTTCAAATAGATATAATTGCCTTCAAATTTATTTTTTTAATATAAAATTAATATAATATGCAAAAAATAAAAATATATATTAAGTTTTTAATTATACACATCACACATACGTATTATACATATTAAACGTACAAAAAAATTTCATGGAATGCTGACCTAATAAAACCAATAGAATAGATAATTATTGCAATAAAATGTATTTATAATCATAATAGTTGATTTTTATGTCTGAATATTTATTTTATATTTTGGAATAATTTTAAGTTAACTGGTTCAATTAGGCAGTGTTTCGTATTATTTTTTATCCGTTTAAAATATATGCATATACCATTTATGTATTATTTATATTAATCATATTATATATATTTTATTATGTGCAGCCTAATTAATAAAATAAAAACTATATGAACATGCAAATTATATGATATGTTTTATTATTTTAACAACAAGTAAAAATCAAACTAATTCACTAACATTAAATTGAATAATGATTATTTAGATTTAATTTGGAAAAATAGTAAAATTGCTGTATTGTTAATCATTGCTATTTGTTATAGTCAATGTCATCATAAAAATAAATTATATAGCAGGTATAAAGATTTCATCTGTGTTTTTTAAACTTTTCAAAAATATTTTTTTCTAAATATATTTTAGATTTATATAAATTATACTACCGGGTTATGATCAAATTCTAGACATGTCAGTGCGTTTATATTTTTATGGTTTTTTTTTAACGTTTTTATATAAATGTGTGTGTAATTCACTAATGTAATTCACTAATCTACAAGTAATTGCAGTAAACGCTGTAAGCAGTAAAATTAGGAGTAGCGATAATACGTGTGTAATGTACCTAATCAAATTAGACAAGTGTCTATATTATACGAGTCATATGACTATAGAGTGTATATCTTGTACTTAAGTATATATAAATCTGGCGATTTCACGCGTTTGCGGCAGTTGTGTTGTTATAATAGTAACGAACTAACAACTAACAAGACGTGTAACCTGTAGTTATATAGTACCTAGTCCGGTTAGTCAGCACGAGTAAGTAGATTCCAAATATAATATTATTTTGATTATTATTGTTAAAATTATATAGCAGTGAGTTGAAACAAATTTTATTATTATTATAAAAGCAGTCACTTTAAAATTTGAGATAAACGAAAACTACATTCTTTTTAACGTACGGTTGCTGCCAGAAATCATAATATGCGGTCAATAGGGCGAAAGAATGCCAAATTAGTTGTTTCTGTCTCAGTTGTATTATCCATCTATCCATTTGTCATTTTGTGTATAAAACGGCGAGACGTCAGTTTTACTGTTGTTTCGTCATTTCAACGCAAATTTTCCAAGATAAATTTGATTAGAGGTCTATAATTTATATAACAGATTTGTCATTGGTATAATACATACCTACTCAACTATCAATTTTCCAATAATGACATATGATGTTCAATATTATTGGGAGTCGGTGGGGCGTGTGATGGTCCAGAAGTCCAGAAAATAAATCTCGAGAAATGCCTTTACCTATATAGGACATGGAACGAAGACGGTCTTGGCGCTCTGTAGCGTTGTAATTATCGCGGTAATAATCATTTACAATCTGCTTGCTACGGTTGGTCACAATAGTCGACGGAACCGTAAAAGAAGCGGTTCGGGTATGGAAAATGTTGGTGTAGGGAGGGTGTTTATTTGCTAAAAAGTGCCGTGCCGGTCCCGGTGTTTTCCTGGTGGTATGTTGTAACTATTACTTAATCATTAATTATCATCATATCAAGCCAACGCCACAATGTATTGAACGAGTGCGTATCAATTACTGCCGTCGAACTGTCGTGTTTTATTCTATATCCTCTGCACTTTCGTGTTGTTGTCATTGCATTGGCCTTCGCGCCACGATATGATAATAACAGGGGACGCAGCCGCTACAATTATTATACAGGTATGATAATAATATAATATATTTGTTTCCTGTGTGCGCGTCCGATTATCGCCCATCGGCGTTTGCATTATAGGTAACGTATAATAGTGGTTAGGCGTACAGTTGTTCTAGTTGGTAATAATAACAATAATAATATAGCGATAATAATGTTATAATTTTTTTTTTTTTTTGTAATAATTTTTTAATTTGGATGAACACAGTGAGGAGTATTACATGTATTGTACACACTACATACATACGGTGGTGGTGGCGGATAGCGGAGAGGGGCCGGCGGCGGCGGCGTAATGCGATTTAATATAATTATATTACTTTTGGGTGGGGTGGTACGCGGGTTTGACGAAAGGAAGGGCGGTGGCGGTGGCCGTAAATATAATTAGGTTATGTACAAGACTACAGCACAACACTGAAACAACTATACACAAAAACGATAGAGGTGATTATATTATTATTATTTTTATA
This sequence comes from Rhopalosiphum maidis, assembly GCF_003676215.2. NCBI lineage: Eukaryota > Metazoa > Arthropoda > Insecta > Hemiptera > Aphididae > Rhopalosiphum > Rhopalosiphum maidis. Next base: position 15,346,248 of record NC_040879.1, read on the forward strand.
ACTATACGTATTGGTGTGTGTGTGTGTGTAGCTATTACCCCACCAGCGTGCGTCCGCAAACAGCGCCGACTTGGTAATATACTCATATTATTATTATTATATAAAAACTCCGACCGATATATACACCGGAAACGGACTCGCGAGCACTAACAACAGTAGATACGTATTATTGTAGTGCACATAGGCTGTTGTTGTTATAATTGCACACAACACAACAATTCGAAATAATATTTTCGGGTTTTTTTTTTTCGTTTATTTCCCTATACATAAGACATGGGTATAGTACTCTGTAAAACTGCAGTCATATACTATGTGCTCACACACGTATGTATTGTAGTGCCATAATATAATTAAATAACGTCGGCGGCGTAAGTTATAACTAATAATGATAGGGTACACGCCACACGCGCGCCTTTTTTCCCTCAATTTTTTTCCCGCTTGCCAATTTCACGAGTCGCCGCCTCGTTCGCACTGCTGTTGCCGTCATCACTGCGCGCCGCCCCATTTTATGACCGTGTCTTGCGATTTTCCCGCGACCTGATAGCTCGTCTTTTTCATTTCGTTTCCGATTTGTAATGAACAATTTTTTTCCAAAATAATTATCTAATCGTAGCGAATGAACAGTCCTTCAAACCCAAATTTGAATACTTAGTTCTTGTATAAAAATATTATAGTTAGAATATATTAAACTTTTGCTCTGTTGATATTAATATACTGATTATAAGATATTATATTATGCTATAAGTTATAAGTTATAAAACTTGTAAATTTGATGAAAAATTTAAATAAAAATATTAATTAAAGATTATACTAAAAAAAGTTGTCCAACTGAAAATTAATTAAAAAATATATATTCTACAATTCTAAATTTTAATTTACCTATCAGAATATTTTTTGGACATTCTATACTCGAAATATCAGTTGTGTACTTTTATCGCAATTTGTTTAATAATTTAAGTATATTAATATTCAATATGAAGTGTAATCGCACGTCAAATAACCACAAATGTCCAGGGTTTGGAAAACTTGAGGAAGTGTAGACTCCAAATTTATTTATTTATTTGTATTTCTATGATTTTTCAATGAAGTATATCTTAAATATAATGTAGGCGACAATCATTTTTTAATAAAATTAGAATAGATTAAAGAAAACTGACTTATTTTAATACATATTATTCTAGTATGTTCTTTAATAATGATATTATTTTTATAATATTTGATCATGTTATTTTTTGTATGAAAAAAAACATCCACAGGTAGGTACGCTCCAGGATAAATTCTGTCAAGAATCATAACTTATTAATGAAACTGTATTTTCCAATAATTTTATATTTAATTTATACACTGCAAGCTGCAGCCACCAAACATCGATGAAATAACTATTTTAGTATAGTCTGCGAACAAATGTTACCATTTCCTTAGTGCATTGGTCTTTTGTGGGTCTACTCTATAATCAACTAAACAATTAAATAAATTCAGGGAGAGGGGTAACAATAGTAATAAGTAATCATAATAACTAATAATTAAAAAAGATATGTATGGTAAGAAAAACTTATACTATTATTATATTCTATACTTTATGGAAAACTCATTAGAATTGTATAAACATTATTATTTTATGGGTATAGTAGTTATTCAAAATGTTAATTTTTCGTAAAAAGTAAATGTAAATTAATATTATAGTTATTAATTATAAATTGTAACTTATGACTAATTATTTAATAGTTCTTATTATAGTTCCCCTTATAGCTTATTTTAATTGGACGTTAGGATTAAAAAATTACTTAAATATTCCCAGTACAACGCTAAAAATATAATAATATGCATGATATTCAAAACAAAATTTATTATAATATATTTGAATTAAAAATTTGTCTCATAAGAAACTAAGAACCCTTAGGATTTGTTTTAATTCAAATTTTAAATAATTTTAATTAATTGCATTATTTATATAATTTTTTAATCATAAAAAAATTTTCCGTTAACATATAGCTGGTAAGATGATAAATGCAAGACGATAAAAATATTAATTAATCAAGACTTTTTAATTAATGTATCTATATATGTATTTATTGCGATTTGAGATCGATGAGTTCGTATAGTTGTGGTTCTATCGTGCATATAACATTTGAGCATAACATTTTTGTACATCAAACGTTTAAATTTAAGTTTTACAAGTGTAATACACAATATAACTTACGTAGTAGGCCCATACTCTACTGTATGTCTGTATACGTAACATTTAGTGTACTATAAACAGCTACAATCAGTGGCGGCTCGTGTGTATGTGCACAAGTGCACGTGCACTACCTACCTAAACTCAAGAAAAATTGAAAACAAATCATAATAATACAACTAAGTATCTGTAATGTAATAAGAATTATTTTCAAAATATAAAAATATAAATTCAGAGTATTATGAAAATAATAATATTATAATATTATGTATTTATGTTTAATATTTGGATTGGGTTATTTCGACTGCTAAATGGCTGTCCGCGACGGAACGGTATCGGCGTGTATTATTATAGTAGTGCAGTTGTGCACACAATCATTGTGCACATTTGTACAGTGTAAAAATTGAAGCAAGTCGATACACGCAGCCCGCGTTGTAATGGAGTTGGTGTGCACATTTGTTTGTGTGCACATAACCAATTAAATTATTTTCAGCGAATTATTTTCGACGTCGCCGCGTCGCTAAGCGTCGGCATCGGCATTATTATGTTATTATAGTTTATTTTTACTCTCATTAATTTATTATATTATTTCGATTATCAGCTGATAATATTAGCTAGTCGATCATTATCGAAAATTCAAAACATTATTAATCGTGACCATCGTGTTTCTGTTTATTATCGACGACCGACATTAACGTATATTAATATATTATTACTCGTGTATTTGTTTTCAATTTTTAAAATGAACTCAGTACAGCAATTAATACTGCAATGTAATTTTTCATCAATCTCGTTGGAGAAAAAGATGGAAATAAAAAATAAAGGTAGGCCTACTCCAGATTTAAATATTAAACAAATTACTAAATGTAAAACGAGAGATTATGTAAGACAATTTAAAAATGATATATATAAAACTAATGACTGGATTTGTGGTTGTCCAGAAACAAATCGTTTGTATTGTTTTCCCTGTCTACTTTTTGGTCAAAAATCTAATGATGCCGCTTGGGTAAAGAATGGAATAAACGATTTAATTCATTTAACTTCTAAAATCAAAACACACGAAAAATCAATGACACACATAAATTCTCAATTAAATTTAAAACTATTAGGGAAACAAGACATAAGACAACAACTTTCTAGTGCATATCGGTTGAATATCAAACAATACAATGAAAAAATAAGTCATAATCGTTATATATTGAATAAAATCATAAATTGTATTAAATTTTGTGGAGCATTTGAGCTTGCACTCCGAGGTCACGATGAAAAATCAAATTCAGAGAATCCCGGCGTATTTCGAGGTCTTATAAACTTTAGTTCAGAGTTAAATTCGGTACTAAAATGTCATATTGAGAACTCTTCGGTATTTAAAGGTTTATCCAAATCAATCCAAAATGATTTACTAGAATGTTGTTTAGCTGTATGTCAACAAAGAATTAAAAATGAAATAAAACAAGCAGAATATATTTCTGTAATGGCTGACGAAACAACTGACGTATCTGCTCAGTTTCAATTGTCAATAATATTTAGATATTTACTATCGGATGGAACACCAGTAGAAAGATTTTGGGGATTTTTCAATCCTACTGGACACGATGCGAAATCGTTGTCTGAATGTATAATATTTAATTTGGAAAAAGTCCTAGAGTCACCAGATATGTTGATTTGTCAGAGTTACGACGGCGCAAACGTGATGAGTGGACGTCTCAATGGTGTACAAAAAATAATAAACAATAGCTATAAAAATGCACATTTCATACATTGTTATGCTCATCAGCTTAATTTAATTTTAATTCAAGCAACTTCACAAAATCGTGAGATAAGAATTTTTTTTTCAAACCTAACTGATATAACCAATTTTTTTTCCAACAGTCCGCAGCGGGTTACGGTTTTAGATAAAATTGTTAAACACAGAGTTCCTCGATCATCTAATACTAGATGGAATTTTAAAAGTCGAATAGTAAATACTGTGTATGAGAATCTTGAGTCGTTAATTGAATGTATGAAAGAAATTGAATCAACATTCAATCAAACCATAGCAATTAATCAAGCTGGAGCTTTGCATCGGATGTTAATTGACGATAGATTTATATTTTGGTTAAGAGTGTTTCATTCTTTAATGCCTCATGTTGATATTTTATATAATCAACTACAAAAACCAACTATGGATCCTGTAGAACTTTCAAAGGCAATTTTTCGGTTCGAAGAAAATATATTAAAAGAAAGACAGAATATTGATAACATCTTTGAAACTTCTCAAAATCATCCAACGAAAAAACGAAAACATGATGATACTATTGAAACAAGAAAAATCGCTGCAAAAGAAGTATGTGACATTTTTATTGTCAACGTTAAAGAACGGTTTGATTATAAAAACCACTTAAATGCTTCGCACCTATTTTTATCTACCAAATTTCTTATGTACGAAAATAACTTCCCAGGTGACCATTTTAATAAAACAATTGAAGCATATCCTTTTTTGGATGTTACTAAACTTAAAACTGAACTACAACTGTTCTACAAAAGAACCGATTTCCGTGATATCAATTCATCAGTTCATTTATTGAAATTTATAATTGAAAATAATTTAATACATATATTTTCTGAAAGCTACAAACTTTTAAAAATAATTTCAACTATTCCAATGACTACAGCTGAAGCCGAAAGGTCGTTTTCTACATTGAAACGTATTAAAACATTTTTGAGAAATTCAATGACAGAAGATCGACTTACAGCACTAGCTATGTTATCGATCGAAAAACGGATGATCAACAACATTCCAAACTTCAACGAAGAAGTAATAAACAGATTTGCAGAAAAAAAAGAGAGGAGAATCGATTTAACATATAAATATGTACCTGAAATATAATAATTTGTATCTACTTTGTCATAGTTTTTTACTTGAAAATGTATTATTACTATTATTATTATTATGTATTTACTATTATTATAGGTACTTGACACTTGTAAAAATAGGTATAAGCAAAAGAAAAAGTAATTTGTAAATAACTAAAATTTGTAAACAATATTATTTAATACAATTTATAATATATATATTATATTGGTTATATTTTTTTTGGATGTGCACTACTTCATTAAAAACCCACGAGCCGCCACTGGCTACAATACACGATGTATATAATAATTATTATGGTCCATTATGTAATAAAATAACGTACCGAACATTTTATTATGACTTTCGGTGATAAACATGATAATTGATTACAGGACATTTATTTTATTTTATAGTATAGGTAGATATACCGTGAGATTGCTGTAAATAGTGTATTCATTGATTTCAGTATACATCAACAAAAAAATTATCGCGACGTAATTATTAAAAAAAATGTAAGTATTTCATCATCCAGTACTGGTAATTACCGCGATATACCTTAAACAACCAGAAATACTACACTAACGCATATTAGGTATATTATGATATAACTAAGTATAGTATATTGTAACGTCGCCGCACCGCTTTGTCTCTGCTTCGTCGACAAGGGTGGTCGGCGACGGCTGTGATTGTCGTGTTGGCGCCGCCACTGTCGGCGCGGCGCGCCCTTTAATAAAACAACACGACGAGTAAAACACACACAAACATAAACACAATAAACAAACGTGGCCGTAGTATGATATAGTAAACAGTATAAAGCTTAAAAGGTAATTTTGAAAATATTCATTGAAATCCCTTAGAAATAATTGCCTATACATATACATATTATTATGTTGGCAGTTCCTACAAAATCTAGTCCATATAATTTCGTAATTATATTATAAATTCACATTTTTAGAGAGCTGGGGAGCAACGGGCATTCAAATCTCGTTTCGTAGATTTTATTGCTGTATTAAACTATCGGTCAGTGCGCGTTAATATCGTATTATTAATACAATATAATGTGACGAAAATCTATTTGTTTGGCAAATAAAAAACATACACAGATCCATATTTTAATAGAAAAAACGATAGGACGATTTACAAGTTTGGAGCGCGAAAAACACCCCTATAATAATTTAACGTTAATATTAAATATTATATTATATTGGGTTAATGTTGAGCTGAATATTGCCATATTATCTCTCCTTCATAACCCAAACCCATGGTTTGGAATTTGAATCATAATATATAGTACCTATAAGGTACTTATATTTAATACTTATTACAGAGTAAATTTATACTAATCAAACTGATAATTTTTTTTTTATTATTATAACACGAAAAAATTGAAAAAATATATTTGAACAAATTATTTTAATGATATTGTACAAAAGTTAATACCTAACATCCGCCTTATTAATTCATGAGTTATGCATAACTGATCTACTCGCAAGTTGCGAGTGCGTTATTAAAGTTATTAATTATTACTTACTACTTAGCAATGTGTCGCTACTATATTATTTAATCATATAATTAAAATATAGTAAATTATATATTTTGTTCATTGCTTATATTATCTATTTATCTATAACTTATTGTGTACCTGTGTAATATACATATTCTCTTTTAGATTATCTATAAGCAAATTGAACAATTAAGCAGTTCTACAAACGTGTTTTATCATGCGATCAGATCCTATATTATTATCAAAAATAATTTTATTTTCTATTGTAGTGTATCTTAAGTGGACGCTATACCCGTATGTGTTGTCTCTGTTTTAAACACGCGTAACATAGCTAAAACCTGTTTAGCGTGGGACTACTTTACTCTCTCGATATTTTAATCAAAACAATCAAAATTATAAATCCCATTGGGAAGAACTTTACCTGTGACGTAGCGTTATATTTTTTTTTATAACATGAATGTAATTAAAGTTATCGGTTTGAGAACTTAAGGTATTTTTCATTTAATTATTAAAAATTATTGGTAACCACTATCAAAAAAATTAAAACAGTACGTCACAGGTAAAGTTCTTCCCAATGGGATTTATAATTTTGGTAATTTTGATATAAATATCCAGGGAGTAAAGTTGTCCCACGCAAAACAGTTTTTAACTATGTTACGCGTGTATAAGACAGAGACAACACATGCGGGTATAGCATCCTCTTAATATAAATATATAACTATTGCTAAAATACTTCTATTGGCTATGTAGTCTTGCTCTCCTAGATATATTAAATATTTACATTATTTATTATTTTAGTTAGACCACTTAGACGTTATCGCGTGTACGATCTCAATGTATATCATGCATTCATTCCTATAATGTATAACATTTCATTTAGGAATAGATATGACATAACTAACACATAATATTATAAATTACCGTATTAAAAAATTGGTATTAAAGAGTAGTATATTATCACCCATTCGCTCACGGTGTATCTTAAAAAGTATACATATTTTAGTGTAGCATTGCAGTTTCTGTATCTTTTATGTACATACCTGTGTATACCTATATGGCAAAATAACTAACGGATCAGATGTCTTTTTTCGTAGTTCGTGGTGGTGAAATCTTAATTATAAAACTACAATAACACTAAAATATAAACTTTATCCTGAGGTCTGGATTCTGAGGTCTAAAATTTAAATTTTCTGCGTGGAAAATGATCCTGCTGTGTATATATTTTATTATGTATTGTGCTTCAGTAAGTATAGGTGGTTTAGTTTAACTGTACATCTGAATTTTATATAGTGCTCGAGTACCAGTGTTTTTAAGACAAATCGAATCAAATAATATAAAAAAAGTAGACGGAATTAGAGTATTAAAAACTAAACCGAATAATAAAATCTAATGCGGATAGTGAAAAAAATTTAAAAATACAGAATAGGTATTTATTGAATAATAAATACTGTTATAGAAGGATACAAATTACAAATAGATATAGAATAATTGTTGTAGTAAAAAAATTGATTTCTAAATTCCTATATATTAAATACAAATACAAATTGAATTAAGTGCAACAACATTTAATGTTTTATTTTTTTTTCATCGATTTTTAATCGGTTTGAACTCATTACTCAAACCTTATTACTACCTTCATCAAGAATTTGACGCCGTTCTTAACGCCATGGCTCTCATTTATTCATATCTAATCATCATTATTGTATTTTTTTTTATACAATCATGATCAGAGCTGCTTCGTTATTCGTTTAATTTGAACATTTTCAGATAATTGCTGAGCTAAATCATTTCAACATTAAAAACTATTTAAAAAAAAACCGACATGGTTAGATCGATATAAATTGTTGTATTTTATCCGCATAGAAACCAGTATGTTCGTCATGTAATGTATAAGACGTATGGTCGTATATTAGGGAACGTTTTTTTTTTTACATATTAAATCGATAATTTTAAGAATAATAATAATGCGTGTAATATATAAACATAATATTATAATAGGGGCTTGGAAGTGAAGTATAGTGTATAGGTACACGTGTGCGTGTGTCATCCTCGGCGATGACTTTGGTGCACAATAATATAGTCACACCGCGCATATATCGACGTTGGGTCACGAGATATATTATATGATATAGGGTTGAACGGAGGTCAAATTACGACAATAATTAGTATAAAGTGGTGGCTATATATATATATTGTCTAAGGGTTGGAATAACGTCCCGCCGTCGAAATCAGGACTACGTTTTTATCACGATATACCCTTAATTTGTACATCAGGTATATTAATATATACAGCGCGTTTGGCGGTGTTCTGTCCATTGCCCAATGTAATGTGACCCCGTGATCCGAGCACATATAACACGAATGGAAAAAAACGATAAAAATAACTTTGCGACCCACTCTGTACAACGCAATTTGTTAGTAATATATAGCCGACGCACAATTAGTGGTATAGAGGGTAAACCACCACTGGGTTGCGCCGGATCCCTCCCACATCCGTCGGTAAACCCACTTTGGTCTTCTCTTATCCTCTGCAGCCTTATACGCGTCGCCGTAATTCGATTAACTCTCTGCACAGCTCATACAGGTATATAATGTCTATACTATGTAGTATACCTATATAATGTTTAGGTGCCTGCACCTCCTATTTACACACACACGCACATTATATTATTATTGTTATTATTATATTACACGGCGTATTATATGTATAATGACTGCGGCGCGGTTGGGGGTACGCGACTGACGAATGACTGGGTCGGTGGCAGCGGCCAGGCTCTAATATGTGATTTTATTTTTATTTTTATTTTATACACATCTTTTTTTCCCGCCGTTTCCGTTCCGTTTGGTTCATCCAAAGACGTCTCTAATGTCTATTACTATATTATACATATTATTATACACGACTGCCGCGGACGTGTACGTATTATACATGCGCGCCCAACTATATCATTATTCCGATTACGTGATTATACCACGACTGTTACAATAAAAAAAAATACACGTATAGGAAATTATATATACAATAATAATGATAATAATAATAATATCATACGATCTGGGGCAGCATCGAAAGTGTATTATAATACGGGCGGCGAGGCGTCGTGGACCAAATTTGTGTGTGTGTGTGTGTGTGAGCGCTGCAGTGTAATAAACGTGTCGTAATCGTTCCACCGCCGTAGTAAACCGCAAAAAGTAATTTCAAAACGTGTATAATATATTTAATATATATGTGTGTGTGTGTAGGTAATGTACGTGCGAGTATGCGTCGAGTTATGGTTGGGGGAGGGGTGGCGGTCAAGGGGTGGTGTACGAAGGTATAACTATTATTTTTTGTTATTAGATTAAAAATAAATTCCCGCGAGCGACGACGGAGATCGCGAGAATGATTATTACGTTATTATTTTATTTTGTTCTTTCGTTATTAGATTAACGAAATTCTCTCCGCGGCCGCGACGACCGTGAACTTTTTTTTTTTAGCTCCACGAAACTCACTGCAGTTATAATATGATTGTTATTATACATTTATACGTCATATAGTTTGTATCTCATAACCAGGTAGTTACCATGTAAGAGCGTATAACGTTGTATATAGTACATTCGGTTTTTTTTTTCATTACAGTACACACTGCATATGTTAGAGCTTGGATTATTGATTTTGGCGTGTACACCGCAGACGGATAGTTAGTATGGTTAGATATAAGAAATCGTTTTTTTCCAATATCGATGAAATCAAGTTTAAAAATAAATTTAATGAATGACTTTAATTTTATTGGTTATAGAATATAGATATAAATTCACAAAACAACATGTAATGTACTTTGAATTTCATTTCTAATCTGAATAATCAGAATAATCAAAACGAACAAAGTTGATGACTTGCGAATCCTTGCATATCAATTTATCTGCTCGAAAGAGCATTTTCAGCTCTATTGGTTATAAATTATAACTCATAAAAAACAATATCGATCCAGGTTAAATGTATAGGTATACGCAGATACGCAGTCTAAAATATAAAACCTATTACATTAAAACAATATAATATTTATAAGATACAAGCGCAAGTCGTTCGCATCAAATATGAACAAATAATAAGTTTATCATAATTTTCTTACTTTTATAACTTAAATCGGCGTATCATTCAACATTCTGTTTTGTTTTATTTTAAATTTAAATATTTTATATGTAAATTGTATTACGACCTATAAAAGTTAATACCTATTTGTTGTCGTGATGAATTTAATTAAATATTACATTTTGACTTGTGGGTTTATTATAAGTTTATGCTCACACGAATTAAACAACACATGTTGAATGCATATATTATAATATTAATTTAATTCTCTCGTTGAAATGTACAAATCTGGTTGTCACGGTTCAAAAAAGGTTGCGCGTCACTGAAGAGGTACCTAATATAATATGTACACACCGATTAGTGCCCGGGCGTGCTTTTATCTCTCGGCTTGGATTTGATTCACAATATAATATTATTATTTACCATCGTGCGAAATTCTTACCGTGTGAATGTCCGCGTTTGTCATAATAGTAATTATAATGATAATAAAAATATTAAATAATAATAACAATATTCGAAGTAGTCCTCGTCGTCGTCGTCGTTGTCGTCGCGCCGCTGTCTTCCGGTGCGTGTAGCAACGGAGCGCACACGGCGCTGCACACCTGTGCGCTTATAATTACAAAAAATTACGCACACTCGTATAAGTGGTATGTGTACGTAAGTCGTACATATGTGTATTAAAAATGCACTTAAGTAAATTACACTTCCCGTCGTCATTATTAATTAATTCGATTATACCGATAAGCATAACTTAATCGCAGTTTACGTTGTATAATAACACCGTGCTAAATACACATGTGTCGTGTCTTGTACACGTTGAGTGCGTCGTTGTAATTAGTGTATTCCTAGTGCATGCATTGTGTATATGGGGATCAAAATTCCAAGACCATTTCAAGAAATATCAATGTTTTAAAATTTTTAATGATATCGAAAACAATAAACTTATTTTTAAAATATATTCTTAATAATTAATGTCGCCGGGTCAACTCCTCTATCTCCAATCAGTCGTCAGATATGCCACTGCGTCGTGCCATAATACTATGTCTGCGGCATGGTTCATGCATGCACGCACACAAATACGCAGCAGACCCTATTATCGTCTTTTCCGTATATACAGCAGAGGTCACCATACAGCGGGCCGCTATTTGGTTTCAATTGATTTTTTGATTTTGTGTTTATTTTCTTCGCATTTTTATAGTCCCGAGAACTTCTCTTATTATCAATGTAACCGTTCAAAAAAATTAATTGGTGACTCCTAGTATACTGGTTTTCCCTTAATGGGCTATCCGATTAATAAATAGCGTGATATATGTAAAAAGAAAAACTCCGTATTATTTATGGTTCACTCTGTATATATTAAGGGTTTACACTTATACCTAATATACAACAGTATGCGACTTTTTCTTTGTTTTTGTCTTGGTTTTTTTTTTCTTTAATTATACAATTGCCTTGTAATAATTAATATGTAAAATAACAGCGTTAGGTACACGACGATACACTTTACCCGACGACGATAATTATAATATATTAAACGGTAACAACTGCACACACGGCGGTCCGCAGTTCTGTACACATAGTGGTGTCATCCTATACATATATAGTTGGCGGTACTTATATATATATATAGTCCTGTGCTATAGTAATGGTTCAGTCGGCGGTGGACAACGACAAGTGTTTGCACTTAAAAACAAACATCGTATTTAAACAGGAAAACACGAAAACACATAAACGCGGTATAATATTCGTTAAATTTGCCGGTCGCTGCCTCAATAGTAGTGTTATACTTTTATTGCTTCAGTATAACAATTGAGACGTTATACTATATAATTACATATTATTTTTCGACTTTTGCTTAGTCATGGCAAGGCAAGCCTATATCAAAAAGAAGAGCTAATTTTATTTATATACCCGTCTAACGCCTTATGCGATATCTCATGTTATTCTATATAATAATGAGATGCTACGGAGTCCAAAAAAAAAAAAAAAACATTTTTAGCTGTACACTTATCGAAAATCATATACGAGTATATTAACTCGTATAACTAGATTTAAAACCTTTTATACATATTGCTGTTGAATATTGATTATATATTATTATAAATGCAATATATTAAAACTTTTCGACAATATATTACTTGTTGATACCTTTCAATGGAATTTTTGGACAAATTTCGATGTTAATAATATGTACATTACTTATCAACACCTTATTAATTATATAAGTATTATTTTTTCTATTTGGAAATTTGACGCATATATTATTATGTAATGGAATTTTAGCGGATTTCAAATAATTAAATCACAGCTTATAAGACATTTATGGTTTATGTGAAATGTAATCCACCGTGCACTAGAGGTTTCAAATACTCAAGCAACTTACATTTTATGTTAAATAATATTAATATTTTATAATAATACGTGTACAAATACAATGTATCTGTTCTGTTTTATTAAAACAAAAATTTAAGATACGTGCCGGAGATATTTTTAGTAGCTCAGAGACAGTCAGATTATAGATTTTATAATGTCATAAATTATACGTCGCATGGTTGTTCTATTAATGTGCTTAAAAAATGAATTGTTCCATTTGAAACTTCCCAGAAACAAAAAAATCTATGTTTTAGTTTTTTACAAAAATACTATTTTAAATATTTTGAGTATTCTATAAAATATATACTCGTTCGAATTTACCTATAGCTGTATATATTACACACATTTAACAAATTAGCGTGAACGTGTTTTGTAAATGTTGAGCGTAAGTTGAAAAATCAATTAATTAAATAGTTTTTGATAAATCGAATAGGTTTAATTGGTTCATGAATGAATTATTTACTATAATATAACTAATTTATAAGTATTCTAAAATTAGTCACATTAAAAATACAACTACTATAGAATTAGCTATGCAAAATACTTGTATATAGGGTATACTTATAAAACATTTTAATCAATAATGTGCTCGGTCAAAATGTTGATATTATATTTTATAACACATATTATACTTATGAATAACAATTAAATAACTTATAAAAAAAATTAATCATAATATTTAAAAAATACCTATATTATTGTATTAACGATTAAACTACTTGTTTGTAATTTATTCTTCTTAAAAAATACACTTGCAAACACATTAATCCTGAAGTCTATTATACCTGCAGATTAATAAGATTATATATACAAGTCATCATATAAATAATAATAACCCGAACGAAGGCCGCAGAAATACCTGCACAATACGCTCACAACTCGACATATTAGCCGTTGTTCCATCAAATCAAAAGTTAAAATAAGTGGATATTTTAGGCTACTTTTTTTAATTTAATTAATATATTTTTAATGCATATCCCACAAACGGGTCATATCCTCTGTACTCTGTAGCTTGTATTTTGTTTATTATAATTCATTATATTATCTACATTTTTTTTTTATTATCATAGTTGAAATCACTTTTCAACTAAAATATTATTCATTAGCTGAAGTTGGAGTGTTAGATTTTAAATTTTGAAATAATAAAGGCAGATAAATAATAATATTTAATAAAGATATTAAAATCCAAAGATTTATGCAATCATTTTTTATTCTAAATAATTTTGTACCATTTGGGATGGCATTGATATATATTTTACAGTGTTGTGATTATTATATATTAATTATTAATTATTAAAATAATTAAAATTTTAAATAGTGATAACACTGAAAACAGATTACCGTAAATTGGATTACATAATATTATATTGTGTTCATCATAAAATAATACTGTAACACGTTGCTATTGTGATATTATATATATATATTTCCTGTTTATTACATTTTATCGGTTTTATGGTAATTAATAATTATCCTCCACTGATTAGTAATATTAAAAAAAATTAACCGTTAATAATCAACTTCAATATAAATATTAAATAATAGATATATTACGTCCTGTTTATATGATAATTTATAATCCATATCTGTGTAATACAAATCTTAATTAAGCATGGATATATTTTATAGATTCTGATTTCTAAGCGAATCGAGAAATTTCCCTGTGGGTTTCAGTGTTTGTTACAATGATGATATGTGTTTTTTTTCCTAATTTTTTTTCGTGTGTCATTATGATGAACTTTATATTATACATTTATACATAATATATAAATATGTCTTCAGAATATTTTATAAATTTATATTTACATAAAATAGTAATACATGTTTAAAAAAAGTCTGGGAACTCGCTCTGCTGTATACATAAAAAATAAAAATAAATATATATATGTATGTATTAGGTATTAAATGTATAATATACCATCTCATTGAGTAGGTCACTGTAATGGCTGTGTTAAATTTGTCGAATTAAATGATAAAGCATTGCATACAAAAACCAATTCTGAGCATATACTATATTTATGTCAGTCTATATTACTAAGCATATTTTATTAAATATTCATATTGCTATTAATAATATACGGTAGATCGAATTCAGTTTTGCTGAAAATATCGCATTTATTATAATAAAATATTCGTGATTTTGTCAAAATTTGAACTTCAAATTTTTATACGAAATTGTGTTTATATTTTTGATGTATTTAAATAACTATAAAATTATTGTATGTAGGAAATTTTTATTATATTTTTAAGGTTTTTGATTAGAATAGATAAACATTTTTATTAATACTTAAAAACTGTTAAATCATTTCAAATGCCAAAAAGTAGCATATAAATTAATTTAATTTTAATGTTTTGAAAATGTTATTGTATTTACTGTATAATACAGAAAATAATAATTTAAATATTTGCGATATATTTTAAGTTTCTACTATAGTGCTATGAATATTTTTTGAATGATCACAAAATAACTCAAATTGTTATTATATAAGTACTTTATAATAGTTATATATTTAAAGTACTTTATAATAGTTTAAATATGTTTGAACTTCAGTCTCCCACATCCGTTTGAGCTAGTAATCTAGTTACGATTTATACATTTGGATATATATACCTTAATAATTATCAAAATAAAAAAACATTATTTTTGTTTTCTTTTTATTAACAGATTATGTCATAAATATTTTTCTATTTTAGTCTTTAAAACTAAAATTTAATAAATTAGAAACACTTAAAGATGATACTTTATAATATCGATGATCATGTACCTACATTTTCATAATATATAAATATATATAATAAATATAAATAAATAAATATATAATATCGCGCAATGTCTCTATATCAATATTGAATTTCGTTGCCTTGTTGATAAATATGAGAATAATATTTGTGATGTCACCTATAAACGTAAGTTTTTTTTTAATACTTTAGTATTAAATAGTGGATACAAATTAAAAATACACATATATTTAATGTGTACTTTCTGTATTAGTTATGTGATGACCACCATATATCTGAACTCGTAACGGTCCTAGCCTAATGGTCAAATAAACCAAATAACACTACTTTATCAGGCTACTAAATATCCACACATTATTTCATTTATTATAGGGTTATTAAAAAACAATAATTTAGAAAATATGAAACTATACAATTTATGTTTTGGTGGTCTGGTTGAGACGCATTAAAAAAAAATTATAGTTTTAATTTTAAATACTACTTTGGGGTTTTTCTATGTCTAATTTCGTTCCGTCTGACCAAAATATGGTTTTTCAAATGATTAGTTATATCACTTATATGTCTTAAAAATATATATATAACTAAATGGTTCTTTTAAAATCTATTTATAAGTATCATAATATACTTTCTTTGTAGTTTATACGTATAATAAATTGTATAACTAGAAGAACATCAATTATTTTGTAATTCTGGATTTTTTTTTAATTGACTAACAATTTGAACCTTGGTAGCAATAAGACATTTGTATACACTGAGTTGTTTCAATATCTGCTTTAAATAATTGAATAAAAGGAATGGATGGCAAACATACCCTTGACTACGCCACTATAGACCTAAAATAAAATACAACCAACGTAATGTTGGAATAAATTATTGAATTAGTCGTAATGGTGACATTGAAATATAATTTTCTTTTTTACTTTATAGTTTATTAGAATAAAATAATTTTTGCGTTTTAAAACGTGTAATATTACTAATATTGTGTTTGCTATGGAGACGGAGCTGGGTTAACTGATCCGTTTGCAGCTTTAGTATGCAAATTATGATAATTTTTCTGATAATAGAACATTACGAAGAAAGCCTAAATCTATATTGTTAATAACTATCAAACGCTATAGATACATATTGATAAAATAATAAATTTTAATATTTATATTTTATGGATAATGCATACGTGAAGCCTTGTCAATTTTATGTATATAAAAGTATTATATACTACCTATATTTTTTTTATATAATAATCGTAAAACTATTACTATATAGTACATACGCTTGTTTTTTTTTTTTTTTTTTTTTTTTTTTTTATTACGGAACCGATAAATCGATTTAATTAAAAATTATTTCAACATTTTTTTAACATTTTTAATTTTCTAGACATACAACGGTGATTATTTTTAAATTGACTTTAAAGTGTATACTGCGTGATACTGTGAGTGATGCGGATAAACAACAACGGTTTTGTATCAAACCAATTTAACAGCAGCTCCAACCGTAATAATAACATAATATAATATTATTGTACATACTAACAAGGTACTATGCGGTAGTATGTGTTAGTGGTATCGTAAATCTCTAATAATTTATTTATGAATAAATCCATAGTATGGACGGCGATATTATATTGTTGTTGGCTTGTCTGTATTAATTACGAATTACATGAAGGAATTCAATAATTTTACATAATGATACATTATGAGTTATGACTTATAATAAGTAATACGGGAAAATCAACAAAGCTGCGCAATTGTCGTGATAAATTGATTTTTCTACAACTTATATTAGATATACAGACCGTTGTGTTACAGTACCTTCGTTGTAAATTAATTACAGTATGTAAGTACATTGAATAACGAAAAGAAAAATAATAACGGCCCGCTATGTACTTATACTGACTTGTGTCCGGGGGCGCGGTGTGTTTTGTACGGAACCGTTTTTCGTCGACGAGTACATTATAACAGACACTATCATACTGCAGAGAACCAAATTTTTCTAACATATGTAACTTTATGATATGCATGTATGTGCGTACCACACTCGTGTTCACTAATATACTTTTTACGTTTCGTATCGCGCAATGACCACGTTAACTGCTGTGCGGTGACGACGACTTGACATCGCAGACGGGAAATTATGAGCCGGCCAATAATTACGGTCACCTGCTCGGGTCCTCTCACACCCAAACTCTGCCGTCGGAATTATGTTAGGCGTATTAGCGTTATTACATACGATTCGCCCTCGTGTATGTGTAGCGCGCTTTGTTTCCGGTTCCGTTGCGGGTCGTCACGGTATAAAGTCGTCGAGTATAATATGTTATCGGGACGATATATCGGTGCAGTGATGGCAACTATATAGCGGATACGTACACCTCGCGCACGCATGTGTGTGTGTGTGTGTGTGTGTGTGCAAACGACGAAATGACAGTGCCCCTCGAGCTGTCACGTTTCCACACCCATTTCTACAGAGTCGTCATCTCGCGTACGTACGGTCTCGTCGGGGATGACGGTCGAGGGGGGTGTAAATTGGACGGTTAGGACGTCATATACGCGGTATCATCCGCAACGCTGGTAGGTATACAATATAATCGTAATGTAGGTAATTACATATACATATATATATATGTGTTGGTGTAGGACGACGACTGTGATGTCGACGATGGTGAATTGTTATTCTCTGCCGTGTCATAAACGCACATGCGTCGTTTAGACGGTATTCTGTTTCGCTTCCCGTCCGACAACGGAGTCTCTGCGGGGCCGGTAGTCGGGTCGGGCGTTTGCAGTGGTGTCCTTTGCGCGGGACGACCGTATTATCGTACGCGTCGATTTGTCGTCAAAACAATAAAATATTTATATTTTCGCGTCGCGTCGATAACGTTGCACGTGTTGTTTTTGGTAACCGCGCCGGTATGGCGCCAGTCGTACTTAATGTTATACACTCACACACACGCACAGTAAAGACACGACCGACCGGTACAGGTATGGTATTAGTATATACACGTATAATGCATATAAATGCACCTATATGCGTGTGTATATTGGCCCGGCGCCGATTGTGTTAATTAAATGTCATATACATGTTGCCTCGTAGACAATAATAATTGTAATATAATTGTCGCGCCGATGCAGACGCGTATTATACGTTTATACCGCGCCCATATACAAGTGCATATTATTATAATGTATAACAATAACATAATACACGACCGTACTCGGTATAAAAGAAAACACTCGATATCTTTTATTATGTCGACGACTCCGACCTAGCCGTTGTTCCATTCGGTTTATTTAATAAAACACTCTCCTGGCTCCTGATCCTATTAGTTATAATCCGCTTCGGGTTTAGAAATGTTTTTTTCGAAACGCCATCTCCTCGCGCTTTGACAGGCGTGTGTAACTGACATTAAAATCGTCATTACGTCCGCGATGTCACTCATTTGTTGTGTTTTTACTTTTTTAGATAGAGATTAATACGTATATAATAATATGTAGTCGAGCGGCAATGTATTAATACGCTTAAAGCAGTGCTCAAACACTTTATGAGTGTAGTCCATGCGTGTCTTGGCCCCGTTGGCCGCGGCGCTTTGAGATAAATTATTTTCAGTCACATTTTACTGACATATAGCGGATGCAAATAATAATTTGACTGGCAGTACGAGAGCCAAGTTGACACTTTTTCAGAAGTACAAGAAGTTGTAGTCGAATTATACAAAAAGTTTACTTTTTTTCTTACTACACAATTTAGATAACTGATATGAAAATTGTTAATTATCTATATTTTTACTCTATAGGTATAGGTATGATGTAGGTATTTAGTGTATATCGTAAACCTTCTTATCCTATAATTATATATATTAAAAAAAATAAAACATTTAATATTTATTCATTGAAAATATTTTATTATTGTATACCCAACAGGTTAGGTACCCAACAGTAAAATCATTAGTATTTCTCTATGGCATCACAATCCGACAGACCTATAAAATATTTAAATACCGCTGCCGCCTTGTAATTGGATTTATGTTGATTTTAAGTGCTTGTACGCCAATTGGTAAATTTATTGCCTCGATACAAATGGTTTACATTTGTTACGTATTATATTCTATACCATGCGGGATTCGTATACGTATGACGGCGCGCACACGTGTAGGACAACGTATATACATAATATAATTTCGGGAATTGGCAAAAAACCGCATTATTTTTCTCACATATTTTGTCGGACACTATATAATTCCCAACATTGATTTTTATTTTAAATCGATGTTACATGGTTGGTCCCATACACGTGTGCAATAGGCGTTTGATATATTAGTGTGGTACGAACTATATATTATGTATATACGAATGAAAGAAAAAAACAAATGTAAGTATATTATACGCGTCATGTACGTATGGCCAAGACGTTTAATAAAATACACCTATTCTCAGAAATTTTAAGCTAATAAAAAAAAGAAAATAATAAAACCCATCACAAACAGTATTTGTGTAGAGATCGCACAAACTCAAAGGATATGGGTTCATAATATCGTTTAAAGACATTAATTTACATTATAATGTAGTGACATGGAAGCAAATACAGTGCGTCGTGTTAGTGCGTTTATAGGTTAGAATGGCAATAATTTTTATATCCGTATGTAAAATAAAAAATATTGATTGTTTTTTTTTTTTGCCCAGCGTTACCAATATATAAATTTAATAATTAAAAAAATAACAAACATCTTGTCGCTTAAAATAGCCGAAAATAGTTAATTAAACAGTATAAATTAATTTCAACAAACTCGGTTTACCAAATTATCTACGTGTATCTTGAGAAGCGTTATTCATGTGCCACGGGTTCCCAAAAACGTCATCATTGCGGCAAGTGAATATATTAAATTTTTAGTAATTATTCCAGACATTTTATGTATTTTTGGCAAAGGCTCGTCATAACGACTTTTCATCGTTTTACTATAATATTATTGTATTCGTATATATTAAATTATAGATGTATAATCTATTTACTTGTTATTAACCGAGAAATACATACCGTGTATTACTCTCTTCTCGACGTCTCGTCGGACTTTTGTGTCCACCGCGTGTATGACATTACTATTATATAATATTATAATAATACAAACATACATAGGTAGGTACATCGTTATTTATATACACAAGAAAATTCGTTTAACGAATAACAGGATTTCTTTCGAACGGTTTGACACTTATTTTATTACATTTTCAATGTGTACGAATCCAGCGAGACCGTTATTGCTTTAATAAGCATATCTCCATAGATCTACCCAGTGTTCGGAGTCGTAGAACCGGAGGCTGTAAGGTATCCACGAGTGGGGATAGACTTATTAATTTTAATAACGCGATTACTACAGCCGCAGCCGTGTACTGTAAGCAGCCAGGGACCAGAACAGAGAGAGGTATAATATTTGGGTATATTACGCAGTCGAAATCCGTGTAAGAAAGAATTTTTTTTTTATATCATGATTTTTATATTATTAACTATTATCTTATTATCTGTTTCTTCTCTTTCGTTTCGTCTAAAGCCAATTCTTTTGCCCGTGCGACCATAAAATAGATCATTTCCGTTCAATAGACGGATTTCCGTTCAATACTGCCGCTATATCCGTTCTATATTGAGATAATACTATAACGCGTTACTGTAATACGTTATGTACGTACACCGGTGTTTGGTAACTCAACTAAAATATATTTTTATTCGTAAAAAAATCATTGATTTCTTATTATTTTAACTATTTTAAATAATAAATAAATACATCATAATACATGATAAATTGTATTAGAAATTGATCACGCGTATTATCTAACAAATAAAAAGTTACATTCATATTATATTATGGATTTATGAACATTTTATATTTAAATAATGTATATGCGCGTATTACTATGCCTGAACTCTAAAATGATTGTTAGTAATTGTATCAGCGTATACCAGAAATCCTGTTAAAAAATATTTTTTTCCACGTATACTGGCATAACACCGTTGCATGTTGATAAGCAATGACATTAATTAAAGAAGTATTTTTCAATTACGTATATAATTGCATAATACATTTTAATTTTCTGGTTTATCAGAACTCGAAAATATAAAAATTAAAATCGTCGTTTTTGTGTGCTCTTAAAATCTAACAATAATTAAGAGTCGAATAATTTATTTTCATTATAAGTTTTTAAATGTATTCGATTATGGAATGATGAGAGTTTTTAAGTCGCAGGAAGTGATTATTTACAAATATTATAGTACATGCAGGGTTGGGCAAGATACTTAAAAAAAAGTATCATGATACATACATTTAGTGTATCTAGATCAAGATACATCGTGAATGTAGAAAATATACAAGATACACGATACTTTTATATTTCTAATTGAATTATATTATCTATATAGACGTTTCTATGCACTAAACCATCACATAGAATACATAATAGTATAATGTAATTATTGTAATAGCTTATCTGTACCTAATTTTGATTTGATTTTCAATTTTATGTGCAGTAAAGGCCTACACGGCTACACTCATATCTAGGTAACGGATTTATATTTTATGAGAACGAAAATTCCAGTTTAGTGCTATCTGTATAACTGTAGAAGTGTAGATAGGTATACGCAGATAACGGACATGTGAACACCATAATGTAATTTTTATGTTTTTCAAATTATAAGATTGTGCAGTATAGGTAATTTTGATTGTTATTGTTAGTTTCGTCTTGATTGCAACTGGACAATTTTTCGTAAAAATATTCAGTTCAGGTATCTGCGGTAAAATTATTTATAACACAATATTAATAATATACACACAAAAAGAATTACCGCAATTATTGTTACATTCGTTTTAAGTTTTGAGTGTCCTGCAAATCGAATTTTTGGTATTATTCAATACAAGTTATACTGTTTACAATGTTTACATTAATAGTATCTTGTGTATCTTTTGGAAAAATAAGATACATGATACAATTGTATTTTTAACATACTGACCAACCCTGAATACATGTATGATGGCTTGGCAGACAGGACTTACACGAGTGTGCGTTAATCCCGCGCTTTCAGAATGACTATTGTGACATAATACTAGTGGATTCGACATTTCGACATCTTCTATACGTAACACTGTTCTTCGACTTTACGTAAAGGCAAACGTTTTCTTTCGAGTGTTATAATATATATAATATCATATTAAATTGCGTGTAGGTGTTTTATTCAACGTGTTCTGTGTAGGTATATGATAATATATAAAATAAAATTCGACCTATTCGACTGCGGTGGCTTCATAATACTGTAGCAGATATAATCGTCGGCTTTTGAGCCCCTCCTCCGGCGCACCCGTATTCAAAGCCGCCGTTGCCGTCCTCCAGACACCCGCCACATCCGCAGCCGCAGTCGTACACCACGCGGATCCGACCGGACTGGACCAACCGCGCCAGACACCGGCGGTACGCTCGCGACGCCTGGCGGTCCGCCCACACGCAGTAGCACCCTTCCCGCTGGACCCGCGCGGCCATCGTCTCGTCCCCGGCCAACCTGTACTGTACCGTGTCCATGACCACGTCCGCGTGCACCGGAAGGCCGTCGCCAAAGTGTTCCAACAGTATGACCGTGATCAGCGCTGCTGTGGTTTCGTCTTCCGGTTCGTGTAGGTCTTTCGCCGAGCTGTCGTCATTCGCGGGTTTGGGTTTCCGCGCCATCCGGATACGGGGCTTTTAAATCGCGCGCTAATACTCCGTTACGCCCTAACCCATAAACGTGTCTATCATATTTTGACGAATGCGATTTGTATTATCTGTATTATCATGTTATAAAGTGGTGTTTATGTTATGTATCTACGTCGCGGATGATCGATTGATCGCTATGGAAACGGTCACGTGCGCGATCTAACAATGTACAGGTGTTCGCGGCAAAATAATAGGCATACACCCATATGTTATTATAGCTTATGTGTTTCTATACCTATATGAACAATATTATACGACGATAGGGAAAGTAGAAAGTTTGGATTTTTAACAGAAGGTGTAGAAACTTTTAAAAATTAATAAAGTCCTTAATATTCCTTCTTAACAAACTATTTTAGAAATTTTATTACAATATGATCGATATAATATTATCATAAATACAGTATTCGCGTTACGATATTTACTTCATTTTAAAAACCATAAACCTACAGTTTGGTACCTTCTATAATATGTAGATATATACTTAAGAATCGTTTTCACTGCAGATGCGACTTTCGTTTCTCTGAAGCAAATATAATATAGTTAAAGTTATAGGAATCGGTCGACTTCATTGTTGCATTAATTTTCTTAAGCGTTTTTTTACATATTCGATTTATTGTGAAGTACCTAAGCTATATATAACAATGCACACGACCCTTAAGTTCTATGGAATTTTAATTTATTTAAAGAGTACATTTCGTACTTGCAGATAATTAGTAAAATTCTCGTAATAATATAATGTATTTATGTGAATATCGATAACTGTAAATAAAAAAATTAAAATATTATGGCCGTGAAGCGAAAACCTTGGCCAATAAAGTACCTATATTCAAGCCCATGTTTATTTTTATTTATTAGAATAAATGCCAACCGGTGTTTATATACGTTTAAATATGGACATATAACTATACAAGTATGTATGCGTATATGATTGAAAGGTATGATTAGGTATATAATAACTACAATAATATAAAACATAAGTAGTGCGTATTAGACCGTGTAAGTAAATAAAACAGTGCCGTATGGGCATATATATATATATAATTAAAATAAGTAAAATGATAAATGGAACAACTCCGCGATGGAGCGTTTAATTAGTCGAAGGTCGGACTAGACGGTTTGCGGTGCAGTCGAAACGTATAAAAAATGCTGATCCTAGACAATTCTAAATCGTTTAATGTGTACACCATTATGCCTATCACGCCTGCGTATATTATACGTACACTATTGTACAGCTTGGCCGCGCGCGCGTGGACGTCGTAATACGCGGTCACGGGGCACATGAACAACGAGGAATATTATGATGTATCATTAGGTCTGCGGACGATAATATAGGCGGGCTTTTCGTCGTCGGGGGAAAGTCGTGCGCACCACCCGTCTGCCGCGGTACGATACGCGGTCGCGGTGGGGACGCGGTCTCCGCGCAGTGTGGCGTGTCTCCCAACGCCGCCGCGCGTTTGCGTGCGCGTCTAGACGACGAGGACAATATAGAAATAATAATAATAATAATAATAATAATATGATAATGATGGCGGCCGCCATCGCGGCCGAACCGTAATTACGGCGAAATTACAATCTGTTATTGAATATTAAAAAATACGTGATGGATTTAAATGTTTTCTCGGCCAATAAATTATTTTATCTTATTATCTATCCGTACACTGCGATGGTAATGCATAAAATGTGTGATACATTTCTGTAGCGCAGGTAGGTGCGTACACGATCGGGATGACCGCGTACTCGGATCGCTTTCGCGTGCGTGCCTACCTATACGCATGCGCGCGTGCAGTGTATCGCGTTGTGCACATAATAATAATATAACAATATACACGCATATACGTCGTGTCGGTAAATTAAAATGGGTAGTCGTACCGTCGTCGATCGACGGTATAATAAATAATGATATGCGTGCGGTGCGCTCGTTGATCGATCGAAATTATATTATTGTTGTAATAACATATATTTTAATATGTAGGCGCATATAAGGTGCCTGCCTATTATCTCGTGTATATATATATATGATATAATGTATACATGGGATAATATAGGACGGAGTTATAATGTCATATATCACGTATATAGGTACCGATATTTGCACGTACGCGGTGCATACCTGAATAGGTAGGTATATATTATGATATGTCGAAAAAATAATCGCATTTTATCGTGCAATGTACACGACGCTAATAAACAACAACAACAACAACTCGCGTCGTCGTTAAATTTATGTATAATTATTATAGTGCGAGCGCATTGTATATTATTCGCTATTTCATTATGTACAATATACTGCACGCTGCACTGAACAACGATAATACGCGTGCACACATCTGCAAATATTTACGCGTATAATGTGTTATTATAACAACATAATAATATACATACGATTCGTATTGGTACGTCGGTTAGATTGTTATATCAATTATATACCCGCGTGATGTATATCCTATTCCTACATAGATGTGCACCTATACGTGTACAGGATCTGGAGTTATGTATATATATATATATATATATATATGTAGGTAAATTAATAATGTAATAACACCATGGCAGAATACACTGCTGCAGTATAATGTGTGTTATAGATACGCGCTGCACAACACTGCACTCGTCCTATATTATGCACGCGCAATATTATTACACTAATTATTACACACTGCTCCACTGCGCCGACGATTTACCTTCACGAGTAGTTCAATACATACGCATTTTTACCTCGTCGTGTAACATATCATCATGTATTTATTTATTTTAATTAACAGACGTCCCAATTTATATGAAGGTACACGATAATAATATTGTACACATAATATGACGTGTGCCCATATTATACCTCGGACTATCATAATATTATTTCTCGTTATAAACATTCGAAGTCCTTCCCTCGTGATTATAATATATATATATATATTTATTCAATATGGGTGTGTGTGTACGCAAATTTTATAAATTATATACAAATCTTAACGATTCTCAAGCTGATCACTTGATTGCGTTTTCCTACCCTTTTTACCAAACGTCTAAACCCAATACCGAACTTGTGTCTAGACATGAACCGACCGCCATCTTTTTAATTGATATATTGATTTAAAATAAACGCCCCCCCTCCCCTCTTACGTTGGATAATGTATATGTATAATAAATATATAATACGCAATCTCAATGTCTCCCTCTCCTTTTATTTCTATCTGACTCAAAACCTCTTGTGTACTGTGCCCGTTTCGAATACTGCGTAAATCTTCTCGGACAGATCTATTTATATATATATATATATTAAAACAATCTCGATTGGAATTTTTTTCCATTATTGACTTGCTCAATACTATACGAAATACAGCATAGGTTCTCGACTATTGATTGTTTAATAATTCAATAAACTATATTTAGAAATAGTTTTTTGTAAACACTTCCTTGATTGCTTGTTTATTATAAGTCTGTGGCTTAGGTCTAAAAGGATCAATTTCACTTTTCACACAACTCACAAAAATAATAAATCCTAATTATCAGAATGCACCATTTTAGAAGACGTGATGATAATATAATTAAAACGATAGCGATTCATGCATTGTGGATGTCTTTGTACGTCTATGTATTTTATACATATATTATAATGAGTTTGTCAAATTTCACGGTACACCACAAAGCTGCCATCACGACAGACAATATGTAATACATATAATTAAAACAAATTCGCATCGACCGAATAAGTGTAACTAAATAATAGTTATTTTTCAAACTTATAAAAAAACTTATAAACTTTTTGCGTTTTACTACACGCTCGTCCCAGGCCTCGTCGCGTGTAGTGTGTATCGTAACTATACGATAAAGATAAAAGTTTGCTATTTCCGTATACTGATTTCGTGTGTATGTTATGTTTCAACAGCAGCGGCGGCGGCGGCAGTATCGGCGGTAGCCATATCGGCGTCGGGAGTAGCCGCAGTAGCGTCGGCCGACGAAAGCCATGGACTTCAGAAAGACGATCAGTCGCAGTCGGGAGAGTGTGCGCTGACGCACGCGGCGGTGCCGTTCGACGATCAGCGACGCACGGCCGCGGCCACCGCGGTGGCCATGGCTGCAGCCGCGACCATGATGCGAGAGAGGTCAGCCGTCGTAGCGGCGGCTATGGCGGTCCAACAACAACAACACAAACAGCAACAACAACAACAGCAGCAGCAGCAGCAACACCACCAAATGCAACAGCAGCAGCAGCAGCAGCAGCAACAACAACAGCAACACTGTAGGTCTTTAATGGCCGGCAGTGGTGGCCGTGGTCCCGGTTACGATTACTATTCGTCCCCGCCGCCCGGTTACTACGGCAGCGGCGGCGGCGCCGTGGACGACGATAACGGCGCGGACGACGACGTGGAAAACGGCGGATGCGACGACCACGACGGCGACGGCAGAGACGGGATCGTGGACATGAGCGGTGCCGGTGCCGGCCACGACGCTTCGGCGGACAACGATGACGATTGCTACGGCGGTCCGCCGTCGGCGGGCGGCACAAACAAGAGGAAACAGCGCCGGTACCGGACCACGTTCACCAGCTACCAGCTGGACGAGCTGGAGAAGGCGTTCGGCCGGACTCACTACCCGGACGTGTTCACCAGGTGAGTTTTCACAATACTCACAATACGCGCTCAAGTCTTAAAGCCCATTGATCCGTAAACGTATTACATATACGATACAGTGGAACCTCATTATACACGAATCGGTTGGGGGCGAAAATAAAATTCGAGTTATCGAAAATTCGACTTATAG
This sequence comes from Rhopalosiphum maidis, assembly GCF_003676215.2. Lineage (NCBI taxonomy): Eukaryota > Metazoa > Arthropoda > Insecta > Hemiptera > Aphididae > Rhopalosiphum > Rhopalosiphum maidis. The sequence goes on from NC_040879.1 coordinate 15,374,421, forward strand.
AGGTTCAAGTTATCATAAATTGAAATGCAGGGCATATTCCTTCGAGTTATCGAGGTTCCACTGTTTATGCATCCTTGTGCATCAGTTTTATAAATAAAGCGTGTCCTGTTGGCGTGTTTAGACGTCTATGTGCACTTAAAATTCTGATTTGAACATGGTAAAATATTTAGTTATGGTTTCAAACGTTTAGGTTTTTTAATTCTTATTATATATCCGTAATAAACAAAATGTACGCAGTAAAAAATGTATGGGTCCGCATACGCCTAACCTACTTGAAGCTTAACGTTTCGTTTGTATTAATTAAAAAAAAAAAAACGCAAAAACATCACAAATTCATAAAATATGTGTATTATTGATATGTGAAGTAAAAAAAAAAAAAAAAAATCGTTACATTTAATTCTGTAGAGCATGAATGGAATTCGTATGTATAATAATATCGTATCTAGGTTATCATTAAATCGAATTACTATATAGAAAAAACATGCTATTTCATAAACATCTAAACCCTAATTATTATTATATTTACGAAGTATTAAATTGCAATATATATATATATATATGTACTTGCAAATTCCAAATGACAGTATATCAGTCAGTATGCAGAATGCAGAGTAATCGGGATTATTAGGTTAAGATATGGGCGGAGATATTCGATTATATTTATGTATGCATTTAAAATCGTGTATATGTATGTACCTACCTCTTTATCTTTTATACGTCCTTGAATAGTTAGTTATACCTAACTGACTACTCGTAATATATTTTCAAGTTTGTTTGTCGGTACATAAATGTATAAATCTAACAATATTACCAATAATTATAAAAAATTATACGTTATATATAGTGACCCATAAGTTAAGGAGTATATTAATATACTATACATTATTATATACATACACTGTGTTCGTTTATGTGTAATATGTTTTCCGATGAATTGGATACTATTTATCATATCATTTCTGTCATACTATGTACATTATATATAAACACAAGAATGTTTATTTATTTCAAATTTTTTTTCACTGCTGAATTTAGTTTACTGCAAATCTTATTTACTTGAATATTTAATTTTCAATTATTTTCTATCATCGATTTTGGAAGATTTGTTATCTCTAAAATTCCTTGCCCTTTTTTGAAAAAACTTATTTGGGTTTATTTGTTTTCTTTTGTCCAATGATTTTAATTGTCTCAACTAAAATTAAATTAAATTTCATCATAAATAAAATAAAGAAACAACAATATTTACGTATACGTATGGGGGTTCGAAATACGAACACCGCGGCTTGAGTAAAATATACCCACACATATCCATTTACATACTGAAAGTTAAATATGTAACATTAATTTTTTAACGAGCTTGTACGTCTGTTGCAGAGAGGAACTGGCGTCGAAAATAGGACTGACCGAAGCCAGAATACAGGTAATTTATATTGTGTATTACCATTTAGTATTTTAGCATATTAAATATAGTTAATTTACATTATACATAATAACATAATATAGTATGTTGATATAAATTATTCATATTATTTAATAAAAAAATATTATCATTAACATTTATAAATATATAATATACTGAGTTGTAATGTCTTGTATATGTATTCGGTGTGATTGAATAATAATAAGACTTGTTTATACATTTTGCATTAATTGTTTGTAAGATTGTAAAGACATTTCTTAACTTAATTTACTATTTTTATACCTCTACTTCTACTATGTAGCTATAGTAACACCTAATAAACGCGAATTAATGCATTTACAATAATTCAAATCGTATTTTGTCTTATAAAGCAATAATATGGCATTAATGCTGCAAAGTTTATATATTATTTAAAATAACTTCATTACAACTAATTTTCTTATAAATTCAAATTTTTTCTTTTAATAAGTCAAAAATGTCTTACATTTATGTAGGTTTTTTTTAAATAAAATAATTTTTTTTATTTGAAAATATATTTACAATTTATTCAAAAGTATAGTAAGACAATCAGATGACTATAAGGTTTATAACAGTTGAAAATTAACTTGAATTCTTGAATGGAAAGACAACCAGCATTGTGAGTCACAATTTGTGACGTATGGATTTTTCTATGGAATCACTTTAGAGGAAGTCATTGTCTTTGAGTATTCTTAGGATATTTTTAGGAAAAGATATGGATATATATTGTTTAATTTATAAATTTTTTTTGAATGTAAAGTTTTGAATGAAATATGGCTATATAATCCATTATAATCGTTTTATATACTTATATTCGTATAGTAAGGCAAACTTTTTCAATCATTATACTTCAAACATTTGTATTCAACATTTTTATTGATTTTATTATTTTTAATACTGTTGATAATGGGATAATATTTTCAAGATTTCATCTTGTATATATTTCGAAATATTTCAAATGTGTTAAGACTGTAAAGATATGGTATTTTAATCTTCAAAAAAATATACTAATTTAAAAAAATTACAATCTATACGAATACAGCACTAAAATATATTTATTTATTCAAATATACCATTGTGACGAATGACATGAAGTTAATTATCATCATAGTTGATACTCTTATGGCTAATAATGTAGTTTTATTGATAGCGGTACCAGTTCCGTTCGAGTTGTCTGAGTGGGATTCCCCGGAAATGTGTTCCAGGTTAGTTATTAGATGAATTAATTGGGAATTTGAATTAAGTTTTGCTTGGAAGCATTTATAAAAAAGTTGTTCTCGTTGATAAAATATGGTTTTTAAGATCAGATTGAAGGGTTTCGTTTGATACATAATATGCCTGTGTGTTCATGTATGTAATGGCGTCAGAACGAATCATAAGGAAGTCAGATATTCTGGGAAGCTTGAAAATATATATACTTTTTTTTAATTTGTTTTTATAATAGCTATTTCCCGCGTCTGAATTCTATCATCGTCACGAGTCAATAATTTGACAACAGTTTTTGGTACCTAATAGATCGTTTTTTCTTTCTAGGGTTGAAGTCGGGTACACGTCTATCATCAATAAATGTTTTTTTTTCTGGGCTTTCAGTAGTATACGAATACCAGAACCGTCTACATGTAACGTAATTATATTACACGCGTGCATATTATCATCGTAATATTGTATTGTAAAGAACATAATATGAATATAGAAACGACATACATGCAGGTATACATCATAGCGCCGGATCGCCGCGGGCCGTTTGTTTTTTTAACGTTTCCAATTATAATATTATTATTATTATTATTATTATCATCGCCGTCGACGGTAATTTATTTGTATTTATTATTTCGTCGTCGTTTATTTGTTTTTAATATTATTTTAAATTAACCACGGCGCGCGCGGTTGATGCGCCGCGCCGACTCGCAACCCGACGGCAGCGCACGTATGATTTATATCATACAGAGTGATGGTGATATTTTTTTTTTATACGTCGTGATCCGAGCAACGCGTCACATCCCCCGGCATCTCGTGACCGACTATAATATTATACTTTATGATATTTTGCCGATTTACTCTTTTGATGGGGGGGGGGGGCGTGGTGGTAATGCACTTTATACATTATATTTTATTTGTATACTTCTATACGGTTTTTCGCAGATATTTTACACGCCGTTTTAAAAGTTAAGAGCAAAATGTCGTCGAAGTACGTCGCGGCAAAACGAAAAATTCACCCTGTATAGTACAGCGTTATGTTAATATAGTGTGCACGTATATTGACCGCGCGCCGGTATTTATTATTATTTATATTATAATAATATATTATTGAAAAGCCGGCGGCGGCTGCGGGGCAACATCGCCGGCGTCCCGTCGCGACTATATTACATTTAGTATATTATGGTACATAATATTATTATTATTATAATGTTTTATATTCTATACGCGCGCGTTGTCGTATATTAAACGGATTATCCTATATAATATTATTATTATTGCATCGTACAGTCGTCAATGATATTAAAACATTTATATAGCGCTAACGAGCCGCCGCTGGATATTTAATAATAATAACGAGATAACGAGCGGCCGACGTCGTTATTTACATATTATTATTATTATTATTATTATTATTATTATTATAAGAATATTAACAATGTGTACACACCAGTATAGAATACTCGGTGCATGTGTATCCGACTCGTGTTGCATATGCGAGCGTGTGTCAGAAGTTGATCCTAAGCTCATTAACGGATGAGTTGATTTAAAGCTTATCCCATAGCGCCTTACGAAAATGAAAAATGGTTTATTTACAATGGGAGATTTTTAATACACGAGGTTCGTGTATTCCTTGAAAGTATAGCCGGTAAACGCAGAAAACATCATTTTATTTCGTTTTAACGAATCAAGGGAAATATGGTTTAAAATATCTCCTCTTTGCAAAAGATTTTCAATAATAGTCGTACAACACGTCAACACAGTATAATATCTATGATTATCCTATAACGACTATGACTATGCAAGTATGCATAAATACCTCGTGACAACTGTATGAACATTTAAAATTTTTTGTATTTCCTTGCCTTTCAATATAATTTTCGATAACTACTTTTTTTTAGAAAATATATTTGTTGAATATTTATAATTTATGATTTTAAAATAAAACTGTGGCATACCTATAACTTGTAAAAAGATTCTGCAAAGTCATACTCATATCCTTACATCACTTGGCTTAAGTTATTTATATTTAAGTTGTACATACTATATAAGTATGTCACTGCATAAGCCGGCTCGTTTGAGATACATTTTCCAGAAGTGTTTTGGTCTTTGTAAACTATACATATAGCTGATAGATAAGGAGATTAGTGTTTGATTGGGGTTTGAATTGATGAGACGTTTTCTAGAACTTGTTAGTTATCACACTGATGATTTTAATTTGAAATCATCGAGAAGTTGTATATTTATTAAATATAAATACCAAATATACCTATATTACCAATTACGATATACTCAATGAAACTTAAATTTTAAATCGCCAGAAACTACGTCTTACATAATAAATCATAATATTAATTGGTCACCGCATGTCCATTATTCACGAAATAATATTATAATAATATAATTACACGGAAATCGAATGATTGATTATTTAGTTATAAACTTATAACTTATAACCATTTTTATATCTAATAATAATTGATACAGATGTATCTACTAAATAAATCTTATCAGATAAATATGTATCAACAGCACTAACGATAAAAAAAATTTTCCTCAATACAAAAATCCACAATATACATATTAATTGTAACTAGTCATGAAACAAAAAATCAACGGAAGTATATAATAAATTCAAAATTGTCACATCGAGGACGCCGCCACCCACATAATACTTATAGCAAATTTGTGTTCAGAGTTCAGCTTGAATCGATGTTATATTGTTATAATATTTTAATGAATTGACCGAATTAAAAATTATCGAACTCTAAGGTACCTATGAACATTATTCTGTGTCAGTTTTTACGGTGTTATACGTATATAAAATATTTCGATTTAAAATGCTCATAACTCGTTAAAAAATTAAATTATTGTTAAAAACAACGTATACGTTATGCGTATCTTCTTTAATTTTGATAAAACATTACATATGTTTTCAGGATTTTTTTGCGATTGCTAGGATATAGTCAATACAATTGTCATTAGAAATACAAGATAGGTACATGACTTACAGTCATATAGTTGCATTTTGGTAGAAGAAACAGTCGGGATCGTATCCTCTTATAATCTACAAATTAAATTACTATATAAAACATCTTTTCCACTACGAGATAAATGATAATAATAATTTAGATAATATTTTAGTGCAGTTTAGTAAAAAATGACGACGGAAAAGTAAACATAAAGTGTACATTAATTATTATATGGTCTGTGGATCTTTATCTGGCCCACAGACCAGAAATTATTTATTTTTACGGTGAACTAAATAAGATTTTTATTAAATTGATATGATTTCGTAATATTTTTCCTTTAATCTCTTTTAATGAATACTTATATAAAATGAGTATTGAATTTCGAATTTCAGAAGGTAGGCATTGATTTTCTCCTAAAATTATTTTTTTTAGTTGCTTCGGTTTCTTCGGGGTTTCATAAATACTTCAAAATACATCTATATTTCGTTCATAAATTATAGGTTTTTTTTCCCACTATAATTCTTCTTACCTTTCATTGTACCATCGCATACAAAATATTATGTGCATGTGTGCACATTCAAGGGGTCATAGATAATCTATAAATTATAGACCTTGATGAATATTATGTAATCGAAATCAGAAAAATCAACCATTCAACCATGTTTGTAATATATATATATATAGGTAGATATACCACATTCATATAATTCAATTTACTCATTTCCGAAATAACTATAATACGAGTGTAAAGTACAATATAAACTAATTTTGAAAATAAATTAAAAACATATCCATACCGCAAACGTGTAGATCAGTGTTAATACTTAACGTATTACATTCTCGAGTAGGAATACCTATATATAGTATACCTATCTTGTTATATTATATATATACACAACTCACTATCGCCATATTTTGACGCCTTCCCAAGTTTTGCGCAAACGTGCGATTTTGCAATGTTTGTATAATATATTTGAAATTTGAAATCAAGGTTTCCCGTTTTGATTTTCAATTATATATTATTACAATGTAAAGATTCTTAACATAGAAAACAATATTAATATTTTGCTTGTGAATACTTTTTTGAGCAACATCGTAAAACCTCTAATAGTAATAAATTATGTATACCTACAACGTTATGTAATTTCAATATCTAAATCCTAAATGGAATTCTGAAGGATTCGTTTTTTTGAAATACTGGAGCGCAGTATTTTCGATCATAAACTCGTCGTAGACGAGATTGGACGATCACGTTGTAAACATTTTTCATGAGAAATCTCAATAAGTGCCGTTTCAACTGACAGCAGTTCAGCATGTCTATCGTCTATGTACCTATATAATACTGTACTGGCGTATAAATTGCCTATTAGTTTATTATCATTGATTCCAATGCAATTATAAAAAAAAATCATCAAATATTATAATAGCATATTATATTATGTTATATATATATTATTATTTTATATACTGTCGACGGGAAATCGATTTTCGTATAATAGCCCCATTCATGGAACATGACGACTCATTCGCGGTAGAGAAGCCGTTTTCGCATCATGTAAAATAATATATACATAATTTAACAAGTCACCCGCAGAACAAGGCGTATTATTAACCGAAAACTTCCGAGAATTCTTAAAAATGTTCTTGGTGTATATAAAGTATAATGTAATATATTTAGAGTGACGTCCATGTGCGCTTTCCAATCTATTATTATATTGTTAGACGAATGATGGGACATGCTCGTGAATCGAAATTGATCGCGTTATACTCTCGGTTAGGTTTTGTATAAATACGAGTATGATACATATACATCATTACACGCACTAGAGAGACGTCTTTATATTTTTCTACCTATAATATTGTATTATAATATTTGCAACTTCATAATATATAATAAATGTTCGTGTAGTGTATTGTATATGTACTATGTATATATCGTATATACCTAATATATATTATACAGCTGATGGTTACATATAATTAGAAATTACTGTGTAATGCGGTGGTACACGATGCAACTATGCAAGTAAGACCTGATGGTGCAGTATATAGTGCGCCTATAATAATATACTAATCGTGACCGAGCGTAATGAGTAAGCCATATTATGCATAGTAGGTACTATAATATTATATACATTTGTATTAGGCCTTTCAAATTGCGTAGATTCTATATTCTGAAGTCTCGATTGTTTCGATTACATTTTAAGTATTTTGTGATTGGAAATACAAATTATATTTATTATTCTCATTTATCATCTATGTACAGTCTACCTACATATTATGATCTCTCTCTTTCTCTATATATATGTACTTACCTGGAAGAGAATTGTCACATGAAACTATCGTATGTTACGATAGTTTCTCTATGCATTTCACCAAAGCCACCCTCATATTATATGATAGAGCGTATGCCAGCGTTTCTCAAAGTGTGAATCGCGAACAATTTTTTGAATTATGATGTCAATGCTGTTATTAAACATAACATAAAACAAGCATACATTTCGCATACACCTCATTATTAAAAGTACATTTATAAAAATAAATTGATTATAAACCTATAAAATACTAAATATATATTACAAATTTATACATATTTATATAATACAAATTTTGTTTTTTATAACTACTTTTTGAAAAGTGAAACAATGTGGGTCGCGAAAGATTTATCAAGGTAAATTTGGGCCGTGGTACTAAAAAGGTTGCACAACATGTCATTGTGTTAAATAAAATAATTTGTTCTAACGATTAACGTATAAAAACATGTTTGACAAAATTACTAAAATGATTAGATTTTAATTCTTTGGGATATTTGAACTCGTTGCCATATATTTTGCGTAGAAGTAGATTTTTGAATAACTGCATGTTTTATTAAAAAAAAAAATAATAATAAAATGAATTATCCGAGTATGTACCTACTCAAAATGTAATAAATAATAAATTTATGAATCTGAAATAAAATTTTTTTTTTAAATTTAAATTAAATTAATTTGCTTATTTAGGTTTCATTATTTTGTAGTCACGGTTTTACATCTAAATCATGAATAAATTCGCTACTTCCAAGGTTCCAACCACAATATAATATTATACACAATACCACAGTATATTGTATAGGTTTGGTAAAAATATAACAATTCACAATATTATTATTATTATTTATTGTATTTCGCAAAGAATAGTTGTATTTCGGTAGTTTATTCTGTATCACTAGCAGTGGCTCCAATATATATATACATATTTACCAATGACAATTAATTAGGAAATCACCTTTGTCATTGAGTGTGTAAATTTACATTAACCTTACCTAGGTGGGTGTTAAAATTTATATTTTAATAATTATAATTGTATTGTATAATATTATTGTCTAAATTTCAAACAAAAATTATGAATATAAAAACCGCATACTCAATGTGAGGAATTGATTTAAAAAACTGATTTGAGAAGACTACGTATACCCCTATTTGTGTCAAATAACAGAGGCGCCAGGTTTTATAAATGTCATGGGCCTCAATGGGGGCTCACTATTTTATAAACACGTGTACAGTTTTACCTAAATAATTACTAAACATTCATAAACAATACTAAACTAATCGTTAAACAATTACTAAAATATAGTTATTTGTTGTTTTGTATATTATAACATTTTAATAGTATTAGCAATTCAATTTTAGGGGACTGAGCTCCACCTTATTGAGCTCATGGGGGGTTGCAGCTCCCCGAGCCCCCCTGTACTCGGCGACCCTGTCAAATAATATACTATATTTGTGTTGGTTTTTGGTGAGCGAGAGCGACTGTTTTTAATTTTACTAATTAGCTTTTGGCCGTTTTATGGCTTCTGACCGTTTGACATTTATTATTTATTTGCAATATAAAAATAATCTATGCACATCCATCGCCATATAATAATAGTAATATAGTATATCCTCATAAACTCCTCGACCGAGTTCTGATGACACGTCGTCCGAATACGACGATCCTGAATTCCTCGGGAAAACGCTTATACAGAAATATCGGCGCGTATATACAATTTGTTTATCATCTAAATTCAACAAATCGAACACGTGCAAATATCACTGTTATATAATCCGTCGTCGAGCCTCCTTCAGCGGACACTCTCTCTCTCTCTCTCTCTCTCTCTCTCTCAATTTGGCGACAAATTGTATATATCAAAAAACATCGCGGTCATCTATTTAATTATACGGACGAAATATTTATATGACG